>NC_135515.1:10585000-10727500 GCF_051989575.1 Stigmatopora nigra
TGTAGTCAGGAAACCATTTTGGATAATGAGGTTGTCTCTTGACCTCGGGAGAGAAAGCACTTTTCACAGGGCTGGTGTATAATTCTTTCTGGGTTTAAATTTTACGATGCTAAATTGCAGTTCTTCATTTTTGGTACTATTTGGTATACCAATCATTCAAGCTGGGAAAGATTCAGGTGCAAACTAGCAATAAATTGATGTCTCTTGATGCTGTACTTAAGTAAGTGCATCCCTGCACTCATTGAATCTGATTATAATTACTAGACTGAAGAGGTAAAAGAGCAAGTTGGTGTGGTTGTGGTGTTATGATCTTTATACGGGCCAAGTGGCAAAAATGAATGGAGGGAATCATCAGTCATAATCTGTCACAAACCCATGGATTACATCACGTGGTCACTGACATCTGCCCTGCAGAGTTGACAGCTTGCATTCACCAGAATGTGATTATGGTGATGTAGAGGATGCAAAGGAATTACTCAAATTGACTCCGAGGAACAATGGAATACACAGTGGACGTTTGAAAAGACAAAGTAGGGAGGGTATATCCTACACTCATTCAGCACTTTCTTCCACATGCTCTTTTAACTCTCACTCAGACTGGTTCTCAAAGCTTGCGCCTTATTCAATTCAGAGCTTTTAAGGAACGCATTTTGCTTCTTTTTTTTGTAATATAACAATAGGTTCTAGTGAACAAAATCTCAATAATGCACATGTGCTCCATTGGTGTATCCCTCTCCCGCTCTAAAAAAACCCCCAACATTTTCCCAAAATAACAACAATAACCGAGAATATCTATGTCAGCACAAATGTTGTATCAGTGTGGACACTCGTTGAGTCAGAACGCTGGCAGACGCTACAAGACCGTAACAGCCAAGACAAACAGACTCAAGGACAGTTTCTTCCCAAGAGCCATCACCATACTCAACTCATTTGAATTTGATCCTAAAACAGAAAGTTGGCACTCATGATTTACTTTCCCGGGCCACACAAAATGATGCGGCGGACCAGATTTGGCCCCCGGGCCGCCACTTTGACACATGTGACCTAACTGCCACTGAACGACCACTTATTTATGTGACCACTTATTGACTCATACCGACTTATTATGTTGACTCCTACCGACTAATTATGTTGACCCCGACTGAGTTATGGTGGCCCGGTGGGGCAAGTGGTTCCCGCGTCGGCCTCACAGGTCTATGGTCATGGGTTCAAATCCATGTCCAATCCCACCTGTGTAGAGTTTCCTCCCACATTCCAAAGACATGCATGGTAGGCTGATTGGACACTCTAAATTTCCCTTAGGCATGGGAGTGAGTGGACATTCTTGTCCGTCTCATTGTGCCCTGCGATCGGCTGGCCACCAATTCAGGGTGTCCCCCGCCTCAGGCCTGGAGTCAGCTGGGATTGTTTCCAGCTACCCCTGTGACCCAAGTGAGAATAAAGCGGTTCAGAAAATGATTACGGAGTTATCATTTTGACTACTTATTTATTGATTATTTATTCATGTATTATTTGTTTATTATTGTATATGATGTTGTTATTTGTGTACTTACCTTTTTTATTTATGTTGTGACTAATTATGTGGACTACATTTTTATTTATTACTTATTGATTGATTATTTATTTATTTGCTTTGTTTTTGTTATTTGTGCACTTTGTGGTGTGATCTTAAACCTCATTATACTAATATAATGACAATAAAAACAATCAATTCAATTCAACGACCTGCAAAATGTGACAATACCTAGGTGACAAGAAAAGTTACACATGGCGAGATTGTCAACACCGCTCTCTTCCACTACTCGCCAAATTCTAGCAGGGAAGGCAGAGAAGTGATGCTACGCCAGACCGCACAAACTTATAAAAACAAGCCTTGTTTACCTTATGATGGCTGTGTCACCCTGGCGAACTGTAATGTTGTCGGTAGCCCGCTGCATATCCACACTCCGCACGGGGAATCCTGTAGGAATGAGACATAACAGTCGGAAAAAAGAAGCTTGCAACTGCCTCCAACATGATTTGCGGCCGATGAGCATCTTTAAAAGCTCTGCAGCGCGCGTTTATGCAAAAATAGATCCAAGAGATGAATAGAACACAGATGAATAAGAGGAGTTGTCCAGAAGTATTGCATGCAAGAACGGTCCAATGCAGTCCAATCAAATACTTGCAGTTGAAACTAAAAGGTTTTGTGTTGTGCAAGCAAGCACACTAGACCAACGACGTGCGATGATTTCCACGTACAAACTCCTGTGATAGCTTTCTCGCCCCCGCCACCCCCGCTTTGGCTCTCTCTATCTCTCCCCCCTTCTCGTCCTCTCTGGTTATCCTATAACTGTGATGCTGCTTATAGGTTTTTAGAACAACAGCACCCCCAGAGGTTACTTTAAATGGGGATGCAGAGCAAGGCATGAGGGGGACAAGGTTTGCAGAGGCCTTATTTTTTCATTTTAAATAAACTTAGTTTGAATTTCATCCAAGTTGAACCCAGTGGCCGGATGCATAAAAAGGAAAGGGGAGTGTGGGTGCACAACTTAGGATTTTAATGCAAAATAATCATACCAATAAAAACTGGGACACAGTTAGTAACTTAAGATAAAGTAAACAGGGGAGACGCACACCAATGAATAGGCAAAACATAACAAATCACTTGGTTGTACAAAAGACACCCACACGGTTTTAAATACACAGACAGGGGTTGATGGCAAATTACAAACGCCTGAGTCAAACAAGGGAAGGGAAGCCAAGAGGGACACAAGAGGCAAAAACAGGACACACAAGCAAAACACACCCATCCACTAACCCCATTAACCTGATCCCAGAACCCCTAAATGAAACCAGGGACTCTTAAAATAACTGACATTCAGTAGATGGTCACAAATGTCAGAAAGAGCTTGTGCAGATTCAAATTCATTCATTCCTTTTCAATTTATCCTCACAAGGATCGCAGGGGTGTCTTTGGGATGGAGGTGGGAAACGGAACAACTGTAGAAAACCCACACAAGCCCAGGGAGGACATGCAAACTCCAAACTGATCTGCGATCGAACCCAGAAACCCAGAACTGCGAGGCCGACATCCTAACCACTTTTCCACCTAGATTCATATTCATCTGGCAGAAATATACGATGCTCATAACATTTTGTCCATCAAAGCAGAATACTTTACACTTGTATTTATGTGGGTGCGTAAAATGTATTAAGTTGTCATTTTATGTATGACATCTCTTACATATTTAAAACAACTGAATCTAATCTAGGTCGCTCTAACCAAAAATAAAAGCAAAAAAAAAACTGGAATTGATGTGGCTTGTGATGCTACCAGTCTCAAAAATCTTTGAAGTATTTTTGGTCTCATTATCAGCATGGTGTCTTTTTTTTCATGTATATTCTATTCTGCATACTGCCGACCTACTTTTTTCCCCATTCAACAAATCAACTCGCATGGATTTAAGTGATGTGAAGCAGTACAAACAGAAAGCTGAAACTCTAAAAGAAAAGGCAAGTAAAATTGTATTCGGTGATAGAAGGTTCAAACTGCCAACAATGATGACTGTGTCACTAAGTCATTCTCGATTCCATTCTGACCTCCTCGATCACCAACTGGCACTTGGTAGCAAGTCACTGTGCAGTGAGGCTACTGTGCTATAGTCTGCAAATCTTGTAGGATTTTTCGATGAGCGGATAAGATTGTGTTACACCTGCATTGCTCGCTGGCAGGCGGCTAAAAATTTCAGCACACAAAACTCAATTTCCTTTCATGAGCTACCTGAGCAACACACTTTTCACTTAACCCGATTTTTATGTACGGGAAAACACCATAATAATGCATTGTATATGTAATAATTTGAAAAGAAAAATCTGTTATTTTGGATTTGTTGAAAATTAAATGTAGTATTCCGTATGAATAATCAAAATCCTTTCTATTATATGTGCTTCTGTATCTGATTTAGATCGCTTATTTATGAAACTTCAACATTTCTTGTAAGGAAATAAAATATATCTTGCATGTGATCTGTGAAGGCCTTATCATTTTGTCAAATGTCATTAGACAAAAGTTGTCATCTATTAATTTTGTATATTATAGCTACAAAATCAATAGTCAACTTTAAAACTAAGGCAGCCCCGTGACGCTAGTGGTTAGCGCGTCGGCCTCACAGCTCTGGGGTCTTGGGTTCAAGTCCTCCTGTGTGGAGTTTGCATGTTCTCCCCGAGCCTGTGTGGGTTTCCTTCGGGTACTCCGGTTTCCTCCCACATTCCAAAATCATGCATGGTAGGCTGATTGGACACAAAATTGCCCCGAGGTGTGAGTGTGGGGGCGTGAATGGTTGTTTGTCACCTTTGCCCTGCGATTGGCTGCCCACCAATTCAGGGTGCGTCCCCTGCCTCTGGCCCAAAGTCTGTTGGGATAGGCTCCAGCACCCCGCATAACCCAAATGGGGATAAAGCGATTCAGAGAATGAATGAACTTGAATACTGAATCTCTTGAAAACTAAAATAATTAAAAATGAATAAGGTCCTAATGTTGAGTGGCATTGGGATAGGTTTTGCTAAAATTGAACACTGCAATAAAATATCATTGTAAACATACAGTTCATGCTCACTTCAAAGTCTCCAGTCGTTGAGATTGAAAATTGTGACTATAAGAGAAAGTGGGTGGTTCATTTGTATCTTGTTAGGAAGAGACATGTTTTGCTTTTCACAACTTTAAACAAAATGCCCTTTTATCTGGCTCTTATAAAGTATTTTTCTTTGACAAATTGTCTCTCTCGTAGCAGTTTTTTTCGACTTACATTCATTCAATTGGAAACAAAAAGATAAAATTACATAATTTTTCTCAAAGGAATAACTGCATCCGTATATTCAAGGGGGCATGCATTAATTTAGATGGGTTTTACCATCCATGAAATTGCTTATAATGGAAACTTGTCCATGGTTGATGATGTGATTATTACCTGGGGCAAATTCAGCAGCAAATCAAGTGTAAGATTTTTGTGTCAGGAAATGTATGTTTGGAGGTGTTTTTTTTCTATTTATTTATTTTTAAATGGGTAAAAATCAGTTTGCTCAAAGATGGAGTATTTGTAACTTATGTTTCAACCATGCTTTACTGTACTATATATATAAGGAGAAGGATCCTTCTTAAGAAGGAATACCTTCTATACAAAACCATGTTTTCTGAAAAAGAAAAAATATATATTTTAGTCAATATTGATTTTTTTAACATATCCTCATTATTCCCATTCATAAAACAAAACCCCAAAAAGCAAATAAACGGCTAAGCTAATAACAAAACTTATTTTCTTTCTTTCATCAAAGATACAGACTTCATCCAAACTTGCCAAATTGATTTCTTTAAAATTTGAAGTGGCCCATATTTACAGAAATACAGAAACTATTACCACCCACCCTATGCCCCCCATTACAACCAAGCAGCCAATTCTCCCACTCAGTTCTGTGCCTCAGCCTCATTTATTTATGACTTCCCCCAAGCTTTTTTTTCTATCTAGGCTGGCATTTTGAAATTGATCAACACCTTTGCCACACTCTTCCACGCTTTACAATGCTCAGCTATTTCCCGGTCTTCAGACTTCCACTCTTCCGCACCCTAACCCCCCCACAAAACATGTTATTTACTTTAAACTTAACAATTATAGTGTTTTATGTTAGTCAATCATATGAAATCTTTAGTCTAATAGAGCAAATTGTGGGAAAAAAAGAAATCTAAGAGCATGAACACTTTCCAAGGCCTTATTTATAACATTTCCGCTTAAAAAAAATATAGGACTCATTAGTCTCAAGCAAAGAAAGAAATATTACAGCAGATTAAAATTGGGCCATTGGCCTATTACAAATCTTGACTCACCAAATGAGAAAGTAAACTTGATGAAATGAAGGAAGACAATTATGTAAAAATAAAAAAATACAATTCGGCAAGCAGATACCCCATTATAAATTCACATCCACAAATCCAGAACTGACTTCTGATCTATGTTCAAACGACACAGCCAGGTGTCACAGCACAGTAAGCGCAACTAAGTGAGCATCGACCGCCATCCTCGGTGGCTGTATCCAATGCTTTTCACTGACAACATGTACCATTGTTATTCAATACAAAGCAATATGACCAAATATACTAGGATACAAAACACAAGAGCAGTGCCATTAGCAGTGAGTGTACATGCCCAAAATAACATTCCGCCCAATGTAATTGTAGCAAGAGTTTTCTATGCTTTTGTTTACACGGCTGCAGAGTGAACCCCACAATTAAGCCATTCCACTTTAGAGGCCACAAGTAGAAGCTTTTGTATTTGCTCTCTGGATTCAACGTGACCAGGAAAAAAATTGTCGCCAATAAGAACACAACAATTGTGAATTAATGTTACACCAACACTATTGCAGAAGCTAAAAGTTTTGAACATTTTGTTAGTCGTATGCTTTGACACTGAGAATCCCCTGAAAATAGTGAAAAATTGTAAAAATGCAACGGCTTGTTTTCTACTTCAGATCATCTTTAAAAAATGGGAACAACCATGCATTCCTTCATTTTCAAAACTGCTTATGCTGGCGGCACCAAGTCGAGGAAACCCTAAATTAGTGGCCAGCCAATCACAGGACACAATGAGACTCACACCCATATCTAAATGGAATTTACAGTGTTCATCTTAACCTGCATCTTTTGAGGGATGGGACAAGGAAACCGGAGTACCTGGAGAAAAAGTATTTTTTTTTTAAAAACAATATTTCCCTTTGCCACTTTCCTTACTAAAACTATCACTGTTCTTTTAATATGTAACAAGTTTATAAATATTTTCATGCTTATTTTTAACAATAATATGATTATTTTCCATCAACAAGGCACCTTATTAGTTGAAAACAAATATAGTACTCAATAGCAAGCAGCCACTAGCATTAATCATCTCCTGGCCTCATTAGAAAACTTTGGCCCTTCCATATGGCAGAGCATTCATGGTCACTGCCTCCCAGAGGATAGGATTAGGCTCTTATTTGTTTCACAGATGTTGAGCACTGGTTTTGCTGACTGTGCAACAACACAGTGTACATGCCTGTAGGGCAACACTAGGCCTGGAATATAGACATATGAGAAATTTACCCTTTATTATTATTATTTTTTTAGAAACATACAAAATCTTTACTAAGAGACTGTTGAAGTGCAATAATTAATTACACCAATGAAATAAAGTGCTTACTAATTTATAAATTTTCCATTCATTATTCCCTGTTGGATACAGACAAACACACTTTGTTCATCTGCTAGGTCAACACTGATTTAAAACCAGGAGAGGTTTATTTTAATTTATGAAGTGGTGAATCTAAAAATAAAAAAACTAAGCTGAAAATGAAAAATAATGAATCTCCTTGAAAATACAGTTTGACATTAAAGTACAAACAATCCAATGAAAACTTTCCCTCAGACTCCATTGGGTTCAGGTCCATTTAATATCATAAGCTTCTTTTTTTTTTTTTAAAGATAATCAGAGAAGGTTCATATTCATGCATCACAGACTTGGTAATCCTTTCACGTTTGAACAATGTTTTTTTGTATTGTTTTTAGGATTTTCTTTCTCAAATGTTTTTTTTTAATCACAATCATATAGACAAAAGTAACTTTAGAATAGCTGTTGACTGAAGTCAATAATGTCAAATAACTAAATTAATCTAGAGTTGGTTCAACTGTGTATAAAACCAAACAGAAAATACTATATAACCATTTTTTGTGAATATAAATTAAATGAAAAAAACACACCACATTATGGCAGATTTGCCACCACTCAAAAAGTTTTTGCCAGCTTCTCACGAGGCCATTAAAAACTATAAATCATATAAAAAAAAAGCTGGAATAGGCTCCAGCACCCCACACGAATCCTTGTGAGGATAAGCGATTTAGAAAATGAATGAATGAATGTTTAGCCTGAAAGATCATTGCCATACATATGGGGAGTGAAACGGAGGCAATGTGGCAACCAATTTCCCCAGTTTTGGCATTTACTATGTTTCATCCGATAATGCCTTGATTTTTTAGGGCGCTCTGGTGGGACAATTGCCCATGAAAATGAAAAAGAGGATTCATTGTGGATTTAAAGACGGCAGGAGGTGTTGAGAATTCAAAGTTATGGCTAAAATATAGCTGACTCCGAGAGAGTCAGTCACTGTAAATGATGGACGAATAAGATATGATCAGCAAATTTTAAGAGATATGGGTGGATGCGTTCGGGTTGGTGGGGTGGTTGGGTCGAATCGAGGTGAAGCAGATGATGAATGTATTCACAGTTTTCCTTTGCAAGGCATCATTGAAGATTTAAGATCAGCTACTGTCAATTTCCACCGCGAATGGAAAAGCAGCAACCATGCAGAGTCATAGATAAATACATCACAGTGACAAGAGGGGAAAGGTTGAGTAGAGAGATAGTGTTTAATTTTGCACTAGAGGTAGCATTAAAAAGCCTTGAGCTAAAATATTTCATTACTTGGCGGTTCATTTATCTTCCATACCTGGCATCCTCATAGGGGTAGTTGGATTCAAACCTTTGTCCAACTTTTATTTGGCACTGATAGAGCTTAAAAAAAATCAGAGATATGATCGTTTTAATTTCATGGGAAGACAGATTGTTCCACAAGAGTCTGGAACTCCTCACCGTGCTACCCGGTTTTATTATATATTATATATTTAATCGAGTTTTTAAGTCAGTTGGTTACTTGGTTACTGTGTTATCCATCCTTGTGCCTGTTCTTTGTTATTATTTCTTCTTTATCTAGTTATTTTTGTGTGTTTTTTTTTCAAGAACAAAATGGAAACAGACTTTGTAGCCACTATCTCACTTGCAGCATCTTAGTTTGGTAACTGCTTTAGGGTGACAAGAGCCATTTGTCTCAGGTCAAATTGAGCTTTTCATCAAATCATCGCCGAAGGACACACGTCCAAAAAGACTTATTTCAGTTGCCTGAGCAAAATGACCAGGTGGAAGTGTTTTTCACCTTTACTTGGAGTAGAAATGCATTTTTAGAAAAGGAATAGACTGTTGAAGGATGTTTTTGCGGATTGTAGTGCATTTGTGGAGGTAGAAGACACATTTGTCACGTTTAACTGACTTTCCAAAAATGCCTGAATAAAATGTAGCGGAAGATTTCAGTAAAGAAAAATCTTGTATTATGTTAATTTACATTTTTTTCAGGTAATGAAAGTAGGTCTTGAATCATATTATTATTATTAAGTTTTTGAACAATTGATTTGAATATTTAAAAAAAAAGTGGTTGGTCACGTTTGTGGTAAACATATCATCTCATCTCATCTGATTTTTTGAACTGCTTTATCCTCATTAGACTCGCTGGATGTACCATGCATGGTATTACAACTAATTGTTAATCAAATATAAAAATAAAAATAAAAAAAAATGAAATAAAACAATTCAAAATAAATTGCAAAAATAGAAGAAAAATAAAGATTGTCAGGGTAAAAGCAGTCTTTCTTCTTTGCACATCTACTTTAATAAAAGTATTAAGTACAGCATGGTAAAACTAATACCAGAAGTACATATTTCCCAAAAAGAAACTCAAGTAAATGTAAACGACCCACGTCAGAGTCCTGCACCGTAAAATTTAAATCTAGTAATTTCTTTTTCCTACAATACAATCCTATATTTCTAAGGAGAGGAAACTGACATCACTTAAGTTCAAACAAACTTTGGACAGATAAAAAGAAGCTATATAATTACTTTGACCCGTAGGATGAGAAGAGGTCATGAAGGATCTGATGACCAATTCTACCGGCAATCTCATTATTGAGTGAATCGGTGCTAATATCCACCGTGAAATATCTTTGCCTAGCTCCAAGTGTTTGTAAAAACTGGCTACTAATCTATTCATCACATCTTATTTGCATTAAAAAGCCAGCCAGCCACTGGTGCTAGAGAACAGAGATTTATAAATTTGCAAGCAGCAATCGTTTGTTCTCCTGTATGAGGGAGACATCTGCTGGCAGCTATCTGCCATACCCCTTTGTTTTGATTCTTTGGAAATATTAGTCTAATTGGAAAGGTTCATTTAGTTCTAAAATTTCCACTCTGTGGGGTTTGTTCTTCTCAGGTTTGTGTGGTTTTTCCACTGGGTACTCTGGTTTCTTCCCACATTCCAAAGACAAGAAGGGTAGGCTGGTTGTACACTGGTTGTTCTTGTGACCTCTGATTGGCTGGCCACCAATTCAGGGTGTCCCACACCTGCCAGAGACACAAAACAGAGGGCTCCATCCCTAATATTTTCAACTGAAAGGCCCTGTTCCTGCAATAGGTTTGAGGGGTAACTCCCCTTCTGTCCATAGTCAGCTTTAGGACTGTGATAATAAACTCCACACATTTCAATGTGACAAAAATCAACTTAATATGAATACTGTGTTGCAAGCGCCATATACCCACAGGCAGATAAGATGCCTGTGACATGCTTTTGTCAAAACAATCATGTCAAGATCAGGAAAGACAGTAAATATTTCATTTTTTCAACCTTGCTAAAATACATTTGTTTTGAATTGCAGTCCATTTTTACACAACTGTTTAACATTGCTACAAGAGGTCTCTTGGGTGAAAAGAAAGTGATTGGCTATGACAATATGAACATCTGTTGATAATCCTGATGCCAAATTAGAGCTACTTGTATAGCATTTCAATTCGGGTTGCCAGGGAGTGGTGATGTGTGGATTGTTGATGAGTAGAGAGATGGAGAGAGAATATTCGAGAAAGTCTGGCCTTGTGAAATAACAACATCTGCACTTAAGACCCAAGAGAGAGAAAATCTCTCATAGACTGCATCAAAGTGATTTTTGATGTTTTTTTTTTTTAACATCCAAACACAATTGCTACTCTTGCTTAAGAATGCCCATCTAAGAATTCCCCTCCTCAAACCAATAAAAGATACTATGAAGATGAGTAATGTAGTCAGCTATATTTTCAAGAGAAATCTAAACACTTTGTAAGCATTTGAAGCATATTTTGAATTTGTAGTATATCTATGTAGAGAATATCATTAAAAACAGTAGCCTTAATAAAGCATATTTTTAGAGCAATCATTGATTTTGTCAATACTTGATCCAAATATCCTAGCATATTTTTTGAATGGTGGATTTGGAAGCATACACTGTGTAAGATACATAAAGTTTTATCTTATTCAAGATTATTTACAAATAGTAAAAGGTGGTGAATGCTGGATTTGCCAATCTACAGACAAACAACCATTTACAGTCGTAAAGTCAAATTTTCACCCTCACAAGTAGAGAATGTAGTTCTTAATCAATCTAACCAGCATGTTTCTGTAATGTAAAAAGTTACTGGAGTATCCATAAGCATTGAGATTCATACAAACTACACGTGTGTTGTGCTGAGATAAAAAACGAAACCCTTAAAACTAAGAAGCAGATGTTCTGATAGTCATACCATGACGCTGCAAGGATTTAATTCCCCAAATTAAAATAATCACTTACGCCTGTTTTTATATACTCTGTAAAATGTCCCACTATAAAGATATGTTATAAAGTGACTTGGTCAGTGGGAGCTAAATGAGACCCTTTTGTTGCCATGGTAACGTCAGAGAAAAAGCGCAATACTACTAATCAGTTCCTAAGTAGTAGTGTGTGCACGTGCATGAATGAGTGCTCACGAACAACAGGAACTTGAAAGAGGACTATTAAGTGGGATGAAATGAGTACAAAAGTAACGGCACCACACAGCTGGTTGCCTTTCAACCAATGGAGAGTATACATATCCCCCTGTTTAATCTCTTATAAGTCTAATCAGTTCAATGAATCCAGTTTTGGGGAAAATTAAGATCTCAAACAACTTTGGCACCTCGACTTGGAACAGGGTCACCAAATTCAGTCCTGGAGGGCACCTATCCATTCTTTTTTTCTGTATTTCCCTTCTCCAACACAACAGAATCAGATAACCAGAACCGTTATCAGGCTTCTGAATGATTGGCAGCAACATAAAATACTTTAAACTCTGAGCCTTCAATTGTCCCCCGGACCAAATAGTCTCAATTTCAAAAATATTTATACTCTGGAATTTCTTAATATGATACATCTGTTATTTTCCAAACAACCCACCTATTTTTTTCTAAACTAGCTCTAAAAAGAGAGAGCATACATAGGCATTTCCATACATGAGACATATTAAATGTCCTATAGATCCAACTCAAACATCAACGTTATTTATTTATTTATTTAGTGTTAAGGGAAATAAATACATGATTACATAACTCCACTAGGTCATGCAGTGAAATAATATGCCCACTGGATGTCAGTAAATCTTGGCATTTTGTTCTATTATCGTGAGGCCCTACCACAAAAAAAGTTACAGCATCAGGACACGGAAATATTTGAAGCATTATAACTGGCACCATGTATATCACTGTATATGTAGATTCCAATATGTTTTAGCAACACTCTTCTGTGCTCCGATTTTATTGCCCACATATATTGTTTGCAAGCTATTAGTACACAAACACAACCCAATAAACATACTATACTGCATATATTCATAGTAATTTAACCAAATGATGCACTGTTTGTAAACACTGAATTCTACACATTTGTGATTAATCTGGGAGGAAAAAAACCCTCTTGATTTGGAGTTACTGCTTAGCAAAAAGGACATTGTATGCCTTATTTTATGCATGAGGAGATGTTGGTTTGCTGATGAGTAGTGGTGTGCCTAACTGATTGACAAAACACAAAAAAAGAGCCTCCTTCAGAGAGGAAAAGAGTACATAGATTACGTGATTACTAAGAATTCCAATAATTAATTGCAGAACTAAATTGTCTGTCCTCCTTTTTTGAGCTGATGAATGTGAAAGCCTCAATCTACCTGGAAAATTAAGAACAGGAGTCTCAAAATCAAATTATCTGTGTGCTCTTGGGAAACAAGAGAGTATGGACTAGTATTGAAACTCACTGACTAACTTGCACCCTGAAGTCATTACTGTGATCAGTTGAATATGGATTTTTAAACTAGGGCTTTCGCTTAACACAACCATCATCACAGCAATTAAAAAACTGAATTCATCCGCATTTTCATTCATCTAATAGTGAAATACCAGTAAAATAATGAATGGATAACCAATCATGACTATCATATGGGCATTTAACTAATATTAGTGTATAAAAATGAGTTTTATCTAGAGTTTCCAAGATTTTTCCTTTTCAATTTGAGCCGCAACGACAATGACAATCAAAATATGTTGGCAACTCATTTCATATATATATGTATACATATATATTTTTTTGCTGTTGTCCCCTTTGCCACAGGGTATTGAGCTTGTGAATTTACATAATAAACATTGCCGCCCTCTGTTAAACTGCACATAGAGAGTGCATATTTTTTGGTTAGAATAATTGGCCACCACTAAAATACTAAGCTCAGAGTATCACTTTGAATTTGATGATTACCTGTAACAGAAAAAGTGTTGAGAGAGCATTCTGAAGTGTGGACAGGAAAAATCATCTCTTTTGAATCTTTAATTCAAAGCTTGTATAAGGTCTGTGATAATAGTGAAAATGGAGGAGCAACTCAGCTCTATAATGCCTTCAAATATGCTTATTTTCCTGCTTAATCGAATATTTAAAGAGGTCAGACGGCCACAGTTTGCAACAAAAAAAAGCTGCTTTCTCTTAAGCATTTGGCCTTTATGCTTATAGCCTTAAGCCCTATGTTTATCAAATGTCTGCCATGGGTTTTTCCAAAGAGAACTTAGTCCACTGCAATCAGGAACATCAAGCAAAAGTGGATTTCATTTTTTCTTCTTTGTAAATGTATTGACATTTTAATATTATTTATTTTACTTTTAGTCCCTAATGGAAAACAATTAACAATTAATGTGTGGCTCCTAGTACAGATGAGCCTGATACTCGTACGACATATGTACCCATTTAAGGGTAATGCTTATTTTATATCGCTTTAATTTTTGTTTAATGTATGAGCATAATGAGTAAAAATATGCACAATCTGTGCTCCTTTTGAGAATCCAACTAGCTGAGAACTGATAAGCCCGGCGCTTGCTTGCTGCTCTCTTTAGAATACTAATCCTTCCTTAGTTCTTTTTTGTAAGCTCTTATTTCGTGTTTAGATTGTAAAGCGACATGTTTTGTTACGTAGGTGGCTAATGCTCTGCATTTAGTTTCACGTGAGACAGCTGGACCCTGCATCAATCAGTCTTTTTTGCCTCGACTACATTTGTCTATTTATTTTACCGACTGCTTGCTCTATATTTGGTAATCTAACGTAACTTTGTACTTTGGAAAACAAGACAGTGAAGAATGGTGACTTATTTCCATTTTTTTTCATTCGTGGATGGTTACATAAATCACTAGGTAGTGAAAATACACTTATTCCACCTCCAACATAAAAAAACCAATCGAATTATAGGTAAAATAGAATGGATTCTCCCAAACGCTACATGATGCAATGCAAGAAATCTAAATAATGGTGTAACAAAACATATGCCTATAAATGATATTGAATGCTATTCATTTTTTGCCCTCTCCACCCAAAAAATGCTTAAAAGTTTAATCCTATGAGTGCGTGTGAGCACTTGTGTATGGTGTATGAGGAGCGACATTGAATGACTTTGCTATGAGGAGAAAAAGAACAAATGTGGGAAGAGGAAAACAGGGGAAAAAAAGCAACGCCCAGCAGATCAAGACACTGGTAACTGAGTTTATGGAGGCTAGGGAGGAAAAAACTAAAGGAGATGGCAAGAGTTTAATAACTTGAAGGTAATGTACAGCAAGAGACAAAGAGCAGAGCAGAAGATTGAACATGTCTAAACACCCACTGGCATTTCAGCATAAATAGAAAATGAAACCTTGTAGTATTGAGAAGAGACTTTTGGTGCACAGATGATATTCCCTGTGTGCAATACATTATAGTATACTATGTGTATTTGTATTTCTGATGTATTTGTGTAGTGTATACACAGTATAGAACACCTACAATTGTGATACTGGAGCACATGTGTAAAAGTGGCGGCCCGGGGGCCAAATCTGACCCACCGCATCATTTTGTGTGGCCCGGGAAAGTAAGTCATGAGTGCCGACTTTCTGTTTTAGGATAAAATTAAAAGGAAGAGTATAGATTTATATTACATTTCCTTATTTTCCCTCTTTTAAATCAATGATTGCAATTTTTTAATGATTTTTTCAGTTTTTAGTTCAAAAATAATTTTGTAAAATCTAAAAATATATTTTAAAAAAAAGCTAAAATAAACATTGTTTTAGATCTACAAAATGAATATTCAGGGCTTTTAAATCCATTTATAAAAAAATGGTCCGGCCCACATGAAATCAAGTTGGCGTTAAAGCGGCCTGCGAACTAACCCTTGACCCACCCTTGTACTAGAAGAGGAGTGCAGAGTCCTTACTGGCTACCTACAGTCTACAATGAATTAATCAGCCCTGATAAAAAATAAAAACTCAACTCCGAAAATCAATGCATACGAGTGATGTACATTACTAATTTCAATTTTGACCTGTCTACAGATAATGGAAAAATAGATAAAAATGATAGTGTACGCATCCCCAGAAACACTACCCTGAGCAGCAACATGACCACTAACAACAGTGTGGTGTGTGGAGGATAAAAAAAAAACAGACCTTAAGCCCATTAATTTGGTCGAGTACATCAAGAGGTGCATCCAAACAAATCATGCCCAAGTGTCTCACTGTGGTGATCCTTGATGAGAGGAGCCAAAAATCACAACACAATAACATAAACATTGTTTGACAGTAGGGATTCGCAATTATTCTGCAAAGGGCTGCAGTTGGTTCAGATTTTTTTAATGAGTGTTTTATATGGAAGGGCAATGTTTTTTTTGTTTGTTTTCATACACATTTAACATCATAGGAGTGTTGTAACTACTGTTGATTCATTAGATTTTTTTATCATGTTTTTATTATCACAGTTTATACTAAAAGACCAAATCACATAAAAGTTAATATTTGCGTCATAAAAATAGTGTGTTTTACACACACAAAAAAACAAAAACACCTGAATATATAAAGGCTGCCTCATGATGTAGGGGCTTACTCGCCTGGCTTTGATGCTGGTAGCCGTTGGCTCGGTTCCAGCTGGTGTTGGTATGATTGGGAGTGTGAATGGTCGTCAGTCTCTCTGTGTGCCCTACGGCTGACTTGCGACCAGTCTTGGGTGTAGCATGCCTTACGCTTAAAGTCAATTGGGTTATGCTTCAGCAGCCCCCGCAACCCTTACGAGGATGCGCGGCACAGATGAATGTATATTTAAATAAAAATCAATGAACTAACAAAATGTGACCTTAATTTAATTAGTATGAGAAATAAAAAAAAGATTTTATTAAAATCCTACATAATGAATAAATATACATATATAGTCATCTCAATTTCTGAACCTCTTTATCCTCATTAGGGTCACAGGGGGTGCTGAAGCCTATCCCAGCTGACTCCCGGGCCAGAGGCACAAGGAGACAGACACTTAGTGTCCAATCAGTCCACCGTGCATGTTTTTGGAATGTGGGAGGAAACCGGAGTATTCGGAGGAAACCCACACAGGTAAAAATGCAAACACCACACAGGTGGACATGACCGGGATTTGAACTCAGAAGCCCAGAGCTCTGAGGCCAACCAGACCGCCTTTACATATATACTGTATATATATACCTAAAATCGCATTTATCCTGCTTCTTATTCTGCTTTTGTGCCAAAACACCCTGAGCACTTCAACTCTACACTAGTTACAGATGTTCTCGAATACCATCCCTCTATAGATCTACACTGATCCAGCGAACACTTTGTTATAATATGCTGGACTCCAGAGAAACTAATGCATACCCTACATCTCAGTTCTGTTCGGCTCTACTAGATTTTGGCTTCTCCGACCCTTAGAGAGACAAACGAGAGTATGACGCAGACCATATGCATACATTAGGTCATTCTCAATTTGCAGAAAGTCCCTTTGTGTTTGATACTATCCATGAATGAAGATTTACCTGTGATAGATTCATGAATAATTAGTCATTTCAGATTCACAACACATTTGGAGAAACTGACAAGCAAACGGTTAAATATAGTATATGATTTGCTATATGAGGAAATGACAAATTTATATCTTGATGAGAGAAAACATTGCCATCTAGTTTGAGTGTCTAAAAATGAGATGATTTGTAACATCTGAATTGTTTCACTATTTAATTCCCTGGTGGGTATATTAACTGACAGTGTGCTGTCAATAATCATCTGATTGAGTGATGACTTGATGGGCATTAGTATTCATCAGATAGCAAGCTTTACACCACCATTTGTCAGATTCATTACTTTGGATCAAATTAAAACAGAAATGTATCGGTATTTAATAAAAACGACATGGCAGTGGAAGTTTAAAAAGTGAATGTTTGCGCATTGATATATTTATCTCAATTTTCTCCTGTCAAAACAACTGAAAAGCCACAATCAATTCACACAAAAAAAATCTTTTGAAAGCTGGGTTTCATAATTAAATGTGATATGAATGTGATGTCACATATTATAGGTAAATATCATCTGTTCAAAATGAGAAACAAGAAAGCATTTGAAAATGCACAAAAAAAATTAAGGAATCCGCCTAGGTCTCATCGATCATATAATTCTTTTTAAGTAAAGATTGCAACTTGATTAATTAATTCACCACCAACATGCAGAAGACGGGGATCAACTTGAATTGGTTGGCACAAAATCCCACAAATTTCAGTAGATTAAATAAAAAAAGAGACAACAGTTACATTTCTCAGCAAATAAATAAATAAAAACATAATAAATATATACCGTATTTTCACAACTATAAGGCGCACACAGCACATTATAAGGCGCACCCTCAATGAATGACATTTTCCATATATAAGGCGCACTGTATTATAAGGCGCACCGTATTACAAGGCGCACCGTATTATAAGGCGGACTGTATTATGAGGCGGGCGCACAGTCTATTTTGGAGAAAATGTAAGACTTTTAAGTGCGCCTTATAGTCGTGAAAATACAGTAATTGCTATTGACTTCCAGGTATGAAGCACTCACTGCACAGTCACCTCTAGAGCCAGCCATTGTTGATGTTTTGGATTTTTTTGTATAAAATCTTGCAATGGGGGAGAAGCTATATGATGGAAGATTTTGTAAACTAAGATGGCATCTGCATAATTAACAGTATTGTTTCAGTTCAGGAGTTTGTGTTTTTTAATATCCGACAGTGGTGGTTTTTCGTTTTTGGTTTTCTGTTTTTTTTCCATATATAAGGCGCACTGTCTATTTTGGAGAAAATTTAAGACTTAAGTGCGCCTTATAGTCGTGAAAATACGGTATATATATATATATATATATATATATATATATATATATATATATATATATATATATATATATATATATATATATATATATATATATATATATATATATATATATATATATATATATATATATATATATATATATATATATATATATATATATATATATATATATATATATATATATATATATATATATATATATATATATATATATATATATATATATATATATATATATATATATATATATATATATATATATATATATATATATATATATATATATATATATATATATATATATATATATATATATATATATATATATATATATATATATATATATATATATATATATATATATATATATATATATATATATATATATATATATATATATATATATATATATATATATATATATATATATATATTTTAAACTACAGCTAACGGTGTGTAAGTTACCATACAATTTTACCCTCTCTCAGTTTACAACCAGCTCAGGTATTTAGTATTGTATTCTCACATCAAAGTTGTTTTGAGGAGTGAAAGCACCCCTTTTGGTCATTGACCTCTCTGTTTGCTTGTCGCTAACTCCTCATGAGAAAGTGTGGGAGGTTAGCAATCTGTTTATGCACGGCAGATGCTTTAATAGAGCACTGTGTGACAACACGATGCATCGAGCCGATGGAGGAGATTGTTAACAAGCTGTGGCAGAAGCAAACGTGTGAGTAGGACTTTCAAAATTCTGACTAACAGTAAGCACACTAAGTGATGAAGTTCTATGTTCATTCCAAGTGTACGTCCTTCAGAAGATTCTATGTGGAGATCTGAGTGAATGCAAGAGTGTTCCCTATGACCCGGCGAGAACACGAAACCCTTCACTGGCATTTCAACGAGCAGAAAAACACTCAACTGAAGCCCCCTTCACCCTACTCTAACAAAGAAAATGCAAGAGGCCAATCTCAATCGTGACAATTTCTTTGTCACCATGGTGAAAATGAAACCGAAACCAAGGGCATTCGCTCCGCGATTAAATGGTCATTTTGTCAAGGTGTTGTGAAGGGTCACAGGTGAGAAGAGATTGAAAGTGACCAACTACATTTAATACAGTTAGATGCATGCATTTGTGTGAGCTCATTTTATTATCCTTGTTCTGTATTAGGTCTCACATAATACTCAACCTTCTTGACCATTCCATCCATTTCAGTTTCTTGAGAGAATAATCCAATCTGTGTTGTGGAATCTGATGGGTGATTTAAATAGGATACCTTTCATTGCCCCAATTAAAGAAAATGCAATAACACTGTTGTCAATTCAGTTTGACAGTGTTGGCTTCATTCCTTGTGTTATTGATTCACTTAGCCACATTAGGTAAAATACAAGAATACATTTTACAAAGTACCAGCAATCAGTTTATCAACCAGCCTTTAGGCTTGTAATTTTAATATTTATTCAATAGTCTGGCGATTTTGTGCAGTTTGTAGAGTGTATCGTTCAATCTACGGATGGTTGGTGGTTCGATCTTAGCTCCTACGGCAGTTTTTCCAATTGTCCTTGGGCAAAACACTAAATTGCTCCCAGTGCAGCAACACACTGTATTGGTCAGTGATTGGGTAAGTGTGAGACTGTAGAGCAGTTTGAAGACAGTGATAACTCTACTTATGAATGCTTCAACATCCAAATTTATCAGGTCCCGCTTATGAAACATCAGAAGAGGCGTAGGCATAAATATAACATGGAAAATCTGCAACACTTGCCGTAAACTCCAACCATGTAAGCCACACCATCGAGTCACACTCTTCACAACTCTTTACAGTCGGGGTGCCGGTGCACATACATCAGCCCTTACGCACACGAATGTTAGGTGTTAGGTCTCACACAATATCCAGCTTCTTTACCGTTCCACCCATTTCGGTTGCTTGAGAAAATAATCCAATCCGTGTTATGGTGATGAGACAAACCCCTTCCATGATTGGATGTTTGAACTAAGGTGCTTTCGGTCTGTTATTGTTTGGTGCGGTGTTATGGCATCATTGTAATGACTTAAAAACGTTATTTTTTGACTGTTTTTTTGCGTACCTGCATGCAATTTCATGCATATATCATATGAAATTGGTATACTTTTATCATTGTAAAAGGCTTTATAGTGACTATAATTAAAGATTGATTGTGGAACAAACTGAGGCAATGAAAAATGTGCCTCTGCTTATGAATCCAAGTCAGGAAAAAACTTGTGGAACCAACTAATTTTCTACGGTTATATATTATATATTATATATATTTCGGCATTTATGTCATTTTCTATTAGCAATAAACATCATGCATTTTTTTCCCTCAATCAACACTTATGGTTTTTATAAAACAAATGAAAATAATTTCTAACGAATGTAAAAATAATAATCGTATTCTAAATGTACTTTAAATAACAAAAGACCACAGTTTGTACTGTACTGATAGTAAATCCACTCCAAGGAAAAAGGACAAAGAAGAAAATTAGAGAATCACAATAATTTGAAGTTAGACTGAAAGATGAGTAATTTAATATAATTTCTTAGTTGAGTGCACCAGGAAATTATAGATAGAGCATTCATTTCACAGTTCATTCTACAAATTACTAAAAAAAAAAAAAATCAAAAATCATGTATATGACCTTGAACAATACCTCATATCCTGCTTCACTATAGAAAAACAATGGTTTATTTTTTTCATGGTAATGTTTTACTGATGCATTTTGTTCTTATGAAAATGTGTATCCTAATTCTAGGTGTCCTATGTCCTAGAAAATGCTGAGTATATTTCAGAATAAAAGATGCACATGCTAAACATTAGTTAACATGACTACCCCACAGGCATCACAATACAAGAGTTTGCACATATTTGGTCAGAAAAGTTCATGAAATGCATTCCAATTTGCATTTAGAACACCACTATGCCCAATTTTCCCTTGCAAGCAAAGGCAAAAAAAGATATTTTACCTTCTCAGTAGTCACCGAGATTCCAAATGGAGCAAAATTTCGCCAAGAGACTTTTATTGTAATGAGAAAAAAGAAGAAATTACTATGTTGCCCATTATGACAAAGCTCCTTTAACCTCACACCCACGAATGTATGCAGACACATACCCTCAAATAATTACACATTGTTAAGAAAATATGAAAAGAGATGTTGCATGTATTCAAATAATCAACTATAATTCTGAATATATAAACCGAGATGAGAATTATAATTTCTACCCTGAAATAGAACAGGACGTATAGAGGTTAACGTTTGTTTAAAAAGTAAACTGGCAACTAAAATACTGTCCACTACTGTAGTGAAAGTACACAAATTAGAGGGTTGTGCGCCAAAAAGACAAGGAGTCTCACATATAATTTCCAGTTACCAACTCTGGCGTCATTGGCCAATAGCTGGAAAGATTTTAAGACTGCACGTGCGTTTTGATCCAAAAATAATGAAATATCTTTGACTAATACAAATCTGCAATATCTAATACAATATTGCATGACCGCACATAATGACGGCAAAATTGAAAATACGAAAAAATAGATTGAGACTGTTCTATTTTGTTTATTTCTATGGAGAACTCAAAATGAAAGTTGTTTTTTCAGCCTCTTAATGACCTTTTTTAATGTATTTGTTTGACCTGTTTAAACTCACTTTAGGGTTTAAAGAGAAACAGCTTCCTTTCTTACTTGACTTCCCAACAGATTCCTTTCTTAGATAGTTGCATATTAGGCCTCTGGCTTTAAAAAAAAAAAAAAAATCAGGTCAAAAATTTCCATATTACGTATGCTCAAAGACTAGTTCCCTGCCTTAAGTAGATATCAAGCACTTGATGAAACATACTAGTTTCCACTTGTGTCTGTTCTATTTCCTCTCGCTTCTTGTCTATTCATTCGAGTTGTTTCTTCTTTTGATCTCCTCTTGTCTGCTTTAGGTGATAAAGAAAATTGATTCAGCTTCTTTTCAAAAGGTGTGGGACAAGGACATAAATGCAGTGTCCGGCAGGGTGGTCAATCTGATCCAGCTATAAATGACTCATTATGCAGAGTGCATTGTTTAGAGGCATTGTCTATTACCCACAAAAGGTATAGATAAAGAGGAGAAGCTAATGACTCATTTTTATTCAGGTGACAATGCCTACTAAAGCTCTCCTTTTCTACTCTATCCAAGTCTATCGTCCGTGTCAAAATCATTGGATTTTGTTTCCAAGTTCACTGTTTTCAAGGAATAATTTCAGCATTTGGATAGATATGGCGAGGCAGAAATGAAATGCTATTTTTTATTATGAATGAACTTTCAATCATTAAAAAATTATTTACCGTATTTTTACGACTATAAGGCGCACTTAAGTCTTAAATTTTCTCCAAAATAGAAGTGCACCTTATAATCCAGTAAGTCTCACAAACGCCTGAACTGAAACAATACTGTTAAATATGCAGATGCTATCTTAGGTTACAAAATCTTCCATCATATAGCTCCTCCCCCACTGCAAGATTTTATACCAAAAAAATCCAAAACGTCAACAATGGCTGGCTCTAGAGGTGACTGTGTAGTGAGTGCTTCATACCTGGAAGTCAATAGCAATTACAATATTTTCACGAATATAAGGCGCACTTAAGTCTTAAATTTTCTCCAAAATTAAAAGTGCGCCTTATAATACAGTGCGCCTTATATATGAAAAATGTCATTCATTGAGGGTGCGCCTTATAATGCGGTGTGCCTTATAGTCATGAAAATATGGTAGTTTCAAATTAAATGGAACCTCCAATTAATTGGTAATATTAATATTTTTAATGTGTGTGGCTCCAGATTTTTTTACCTAGGTCTACAATGCAGATGTCTATAATATGATATAAAACAAAATGTATCCCCCAAACTGTCTTTTGGCACATTGAACTCATATGGCATACAAAAACTGACAACTAATTTATTTTTGCCTTGCTCGGATGACTTGCAAAGAATGGAAACTCAACTGGACACATTTTCTTGAAAATAAAATAGTTAGAAAACAAAGCGTTTGACTGGTGTGAAGAATTGTGTGACCTTCGTTCATCTATCTTTGACCCAGCATTATCTCAATAGACACAGTCAAAGTGTTGTATAAAACAAAATAAAAATGTACACCAACAAGTGCTAATCAATTATTGTATGAAAAAAAATCACACAAAGTATGACAATTCAAAATCCAATATCATTAAAAATATTTATATATATATTCTAGTGTCCATTGGTAATGATTGATATTTCTCAGTGAGACCACAAAACAACCTGTCACACTTCTGCTGCCTAGCAAAGTCACACAAATTGCAGCAACACATCCTGGAGAGAACGCTATTTTCTCACCTTACATTTTTTCCCCCAAGAGAGATAATTTACTCACTTCAAGTTCCTTTCTCCACTATTTTTTTTCTCTATGCTTTCTCAGCAACCTTAGTGAAACCTAATCTAATTTTCTTTTTCCTGATCCTTCGGGATCGGACTACATTGCTCCATTCAGCCGCATCCTTTTTATGCTTTGAGAAAAATTATGCGTTGTACAGAATCTATTGTTGGTCTTGCATCAAACAGAGCTCAGTGAGGTTGTACAGGGATAAAAGGAGATATTCTCCACCTCTAGATCACGGATTACCAATATTTGAAAAATTCTTTATTACACCCTGAGTTTGATGTTATATCAATTTTCCAGTTATAAACTGCACAATATAGCAATATATATTGTGTCAAAATTCCATTAACCTTCCATGACCTGGCATCCACATGTGTGGACATCACATTTGTCAAAGACTACAATGTTAAATTTTAGAATACAAGGGTCTGGCGTCCACTTATGTGGACATCATTTTTCTAAGAAGCTACATCATGTATTAGGAAAACTCCTTGTTTGAGGTCCCAATTAGCCTAAATATCAAAGAGAAACTAAAAATGCATGCCTTGCAAGAGTTTGGGAAAACCTAAATGATGCCACAATTAAATAAGGTATTTCAAAATGGCGTACTTGAGAAAGGAGCCTGCTTTAAGTCCTCGTTGATTGTCATTTGTACTACAATTTGTGTTTTTGCTGCTTTTCTGTCTTTTTTTTATTGCATTTGGGTATTTAGTTTTTTTAGGTCTACAATGTCTTCTGTGTCTTTTGTCTGTCGTGCTACTGCAACCAAGACATTCCCCGGATACGAGATGAAATGAAGTTCTAACCTAACCTTACTGTTTTCAGCATTTCCCCATTATGTGTATTATAGGAAAATATGGGTGCTTGGTGGTGGTGCCCATTTAGCAGAGCAGGCTTGCAGCAGTATAGGTCCTCTTGTGGGATAGTCAAGGTTTTTGAAGTCCCTTGTGGACACTTAGCAATTTCAGCAGACATTATTGCTGGTGGTGCCATTTTGGTAAACTGTGCTTGCAACAGTATTGTTTTCATGGATAGGACTGATTCAGCGAGATTCAACTCTGTCTGGTTGATGGTGTGCTTGTAGTATTTTATGTGTTAATGGACAGCAATTTTGCAATGCCCTGGTAACACCAGGAGTATCAGATCTGTTAGACTGTTTGATGATATGGAGGTGGAGGCCTAGAGGGGATGGGAATTATTCTTACCTTGGGGCATGGAGAAGATTTAAGACAGAGTAGTCATTTGAAAAGTAAAGATAAAATGATTTATACTTTAAATGGGACGAGAAAATGTTACCTATATTTCTTCTTGTGTAACTCACTCGATTTTTGGGTTTAGCCATGATTATAAAAAAAATAGTTTTGTGTCATAAAGAATATAAACGACTATTAGTTCGACTGAAGCTATTGTGAAAGCACCACACGAAATTATGTAGCCCATATTGCTTCTTCTATTTCAAATAACCTTGTGGGTTTCATAGCTTTTTTCATACAACATTTTATCATTTGAATACACATTATTCAAATTGATTTATAAATATTAATGCTGAAGTTTCAAATGGGTTGTGGAAAAAACATTCTGGTGACTTTCAAATCTCTTAACCAGGGATATTAGTCACATCGGAGTATATTGCTAGCATCTGAAATTGAAAAACACAAGAGGTAAAGCATTTTAATTGGCTTATACCCATATGAGTGTAGATGGTTGTGAATCGTTGTGTCCTGCAAATTCTCCAAGGCGTTATTTGTCTTTTGGTCAGAGCAGATTTAGATGAGGCCAATTCACAGGCTGCCATAATAAGGGATCAGTATATAAAATGAATGTGTGCATATTGTGAACATCTGTATACTCAGGATTGATCATACAAATATTTGAAATCTTTGGAGCATTACTTGCTTGCTACGAAGATGTCGTATTTCGATGCCATGTTGTTTAATTTTTCCCTATGGATGGATTTCCATCTGGTGGTCAATTAAGAAAACAATTCTAGATGAGCAGCTGTTCTTCAAAGATTACACATTCACTGATTTGGGTAGTTTAATGGAAGTGTTTTTTCCCTCCCATCTGTGTTCTTTCCATATCCACCTGCCCTTTGTTTTACACAAGGAAATAAATCCATCTGCCTATATTTTGCCAAGAAATGCATAATGGAGCCACTTTACGTGTCAAAATACTGCTAGTTACGGTCCTAATGATTCAAAGAAATATTTTTAGGGCAAAGTATATCCTGTAGACCAAGTTATACTTAGGGTATTAACAATGTCTGCACATGAACCCTGAATATCGGAATAGAATTACCATCACCAAAGCAACAGAAGCTACGAAGTTGGAGCCACATCAATGGTAAAAATGTTTTGATATCTGTGGAATTCTCACTATGGGATTTCTTGACAGTGAAAACATTCTATTGACTGAAAGTCTCACAAACCTAAACTACATAAATATGCAGTAGGAAAAGTACTAAGATGTTTTTAGGCCTTCTCTATCAATATTTGGTTGCTGAAGAAGCTTAATGTTGCAATAAAGCTGTCTTTTATCACACTTTTGTGCTTTAATTCTACTACTGAACCTTTAAACACAGCCACGACACTTGTGAATTAAGTTGACTTCACTAAAGAGGCAAGAGTTTGGCCATCTTGAGACTTTTGAATGTCATTAGAATTAATGACAAAGATAAAGCACGGCTTCCATTTGAAAATGCCATGAATGTAATTCCACTGGAACCTTGACTTTGTCATTCAGCTATGCCCACCAATTTAAGACTGGTCAAAAAGAGACATACAGATTGTTCACAACCTGAAATCCATGGACCACTACCGCATCAACAGAAACTGGAGAGCTTTATTATACTATTATACTTTATATTCAATGATTTTTCACACACATGAACACACGCTTTTGAATACCAAGTTAAGACATAAGCAACGTTGGATTTAGACTTCATGCAAGAATAAACATCTACCGAACTTGAAAAAACAAAGTCGGATGTCTGCAGAAAAAAATCTGACCCGAGGAAGATATTTTAAAGGTCGTGTGTGTGTGCATTCAATGTTTTTTTTTTTTTAAACTGCATTGCCTACGATTGCGTGGTATGAATCCTACCTAATATTTATGCAAATTGTGGCATCGTGGGCGGCCCGGCGGCTGAGTAGTTAGCGTGTCGGCCTCACAGTGGGAGACCTGGGTTCAAATCCAGGTCGGTCCACCTGTGTGGAGTTTGCATGTTCTCTCAGGCCCTGCGTGGTTTTTCTCCGGATACTCCAGTTTCCACCCACATTCCACAGACATGAATGGTAGGCTGATTGGACACTCTAAATTGCCTCCTTGTGCCCTGCGATTGGCTGGCTACCAATCCAGGGTGTCCCCCGCCTCCTCCCTACACTCAGCTAGGCTCCTGCACCCCCGCGACCTGAGTGAGGATAAAGCAGTTCAGAAAATGAGATGAACATCTATCTGTTCATCTTCATTGCTGATTCATCAACAACACAAAACATCAGTACTGACTGCATGTCTCCTTATGTAGAAATGCTATAGTGTATCATAAAAAAATGACTTGATAAACTAGCGAAGAGGTTCAAAGCCAGAGAAGAGTGCAAATATACAATATACAAAATGGAAGGACTGGCCAAACAAAGAAAAGGATTGACTTTCATGTGAGGATTTGTCAGTGCCAAAAAGTGCACGACTGCCATTTGGTCACAGAAATGGGCATGATTGCCAAGGCTATTCTTACTGTGAAAATGCATTGGGACAAGGGGAAAAAAGTGATACAATTTAGCTGTTGAATTGCAGCATAGAAAAACACGAGGAGAAAAAATGACAAGGATAAGATGGAAAAGGATGAAAAAAATGAAGTGGGAGAAGAGAAGATAAAAATGAGGAACCCGGAGTGGCTTATGAAAGCACTCCTCTGATAGAATGTCGCATCAAAGAAAATGGTCAACCCATTCTACAGTGAAGCAGGTACAGTAGCTGGTCTAAATATGAAAGGATGAAACAAGACTAAAGAATGAATGAGTAAAATTATACTACTCATGCTCATGCCACAAAACGCTCTTGGCAAATTGCCCAGTTAGACTGCACTGTGACTGGATGTACACATTGATTTCAAAAGGTGCTTAATTTGCAAGTGATAAATTGCCAGAACAAAATACGTATGATAGGCCAGGGATGATGAGTCTCATGGACACTTTCAACATGTAAATGCTAAGAGACTTCTATTGGGTTCATTTTTAGATATCTTTAATATAATATAAAACAATGGACCTCTTTGGCTTTACTTACAAGGAGAATTCCATTCCAACATCGTCCTCATCACAATAATTCTGGCGTGTGGCAATTTCTCCTGCCCATTTAAGGCCAAAAAATTTTAAAAATTGCAAGGATATTGATCAATCCAATTGTGTAAGCAAAAACAACAGCTGTAACAATCATCGCATATCGGGTATCGAATAATAACCATTCAGGTCGGAACTCAAAAACAACTCCATTGGAAATTAAACAAACAAGCCTCCATTCGGCAAAACAATTCCATGATCAAGCGAAAAGAGCGTCACGATTTACGACAATATGTGAGTAATCATGAAGGTTGTTGAAGAGCGATACCGCTGCATCAGCATCTTCTTAAGCGTCCTACGAGGTCTGCATTCTGGGGTAAAGGTCAGTCCCATTTTCCAGTAAACAGTCCTCGGACCAAGGACTCGGTGACATGTTACGATCCCGAGCTCGCCCCAGGCAAATTGAAGAAGCTCTCATACAAAAATGATTAAACGCACACATATATATAATAGTATCACAGAGTAACTCCAACAACTTCCATCTAGGTTTGTGCAGGATTTTGCATTTAAGGATTGTGACGGATGTACTGGCTTGGGAATCATTTTATAATGAATGACAGAAAGACCATTAGCTATTTACTGTCATAATCAAAATGAATGAGTGGAAGCATACAGTATTGTCATCTAAATAATGTAAGTATACACAGTTACTACTGTAAAGCAGGCATCCTACGATGTGAAAAATATGCCATCTATCTGAGCACCTACATGATTATCCTAATTAAATTGGGAGATATGGACGTCCACATGCCACGGGGAATGTACAGACGTACAAACACCTACAAACCTGAATTAAAATTATGTATTCCAAATGTTTGACTAAGGGGCTTGTTCAGAAGGGGACAGGCACATATGCATGACACAAGTCCACACACACTTGTGCTGATGCTGAGCGGTGTGTCAGCTGGCATTTTCTATGCAAGTGGGAAATGAGCTTTGACAGGTATTACTACAGGACACACACTGAATAAGAAAGTAATGCCAGCTTTCATGCGAGAACCTGCACTCAAGGTTAAAATCTTTTGTGGTCTAAATAGAAGAGAGTCAAAGGAAATGACAGGCAAAATATACAGACAGAAGGATAGCTAGATTGCACTTTGTCAAAACCTTGTGAGACAGAGGGGGAGATTTCTTTTTATTGCATAAGCTGAGTAGGAGGTTTTGTCAAAGGAGCACTTCCAAATCATGACAACATGAAGTGCATTCTAATGGGCACAAATAAAAATGTATCATCATCAGCGCATCATAAACTCACAGAACTGCATAAATTGGACACCATATTAACCATGTTTCCCATATAATATAGTATATGTATTATAATTCCTTTAAGAGACATGTAGATGGGTAAAAACAAGCCAGGGTATATTTTACATTGCTATGCAAAAGCTTCCAAACTGTTTGCCACTGGTCATTTTGGGTTGTATCTCTTGCCTAATGATGTATTATTAAGAGAGGATACCATGCATGTTATTCACAAAAGTTATGTTCATGGGTGCTCACTATATTCACATAATACCACCATCAAAATACGGAAGTGTTTCCGTTTATGGCAGGATGTGCTTAAACATGTACTTTAAAAGCAATTGTGTATTGCCAACTTAGTAAATTTCTTACTGTCTTAGGTGACTATTAAGAGTCTAGACCAGTAGTTCTTAACCTTGTTGGCGCTACCAAACCCCACAACTTTCAAATGTGCATTCACCAAACCCTACTTTAGTGTAAAATAAATTTTGATATATTTTTTTAAATTCAAGATATACAAATTCCCCGCAGCACTGATTACCCAAGCAATGTCACGTGGTCATCCGCAACCAGTGATGGTCAAGCGGGCATGTTATCGTGGATGGACATGATGTTCTGATCGGTCTTGACCTCCGTGGCAGAGGCTCCATCGAACCCCTGAGACCGACTCACCGAACTATCAGGGTTCGATCGAAGCCAGGTTAAGAACCACTGGTCCAGACCCTCAAAAAACAGGAAAGCGAGTAGTCATAAGATTCAGGACACTCTCACAGCTACAATAATTCCTAAAGATATTCACTTATGTTACCCGTGTCTTTCCACGAATCTCTGATTCTTGCAGTCATTATTTTGCTTGAAAGCAAGACATCACAGAAGCTTCTAAATTACAGTCTAGTGTGATTATATCTGTTTATATGGAACACAAAGATGATCCATTAGGACACATGAATACTCCTCTTACCCCAACACGCAAGCCCAAAACCTGATACTACTGTTATTTTGAACTAATCAGTATTTCATACTCCGCAGTTCTGTTTAGAAAAGCTATCAGCCACAAGATTCCATATCATCTAAATTCATCGTGCACTCTTAGTTAGATGAATCTACGTGAAGATAATATTTTGTAAATCAGATCATTTGTAATTTGTTAAAACAATTATGTATTGGATGAGTATAAATGTGTACAAATTGTAATTAAACTGACATGAGTGGCAATCTACATATGATTGTGTATTCCCTCTACAATGTATAAATGACAAGACAGTGGGTTCATAGCTGTTATCAGACTGAGCAGCATAATGGCGTAAAAAAGGATAATCTTTTCAATTTCACATCCACATAATTAGTTCATACTTTCAGTTACAAACAAGCTTAATTTTAGCTATCCATGCTGCCATGTTTGAATTATAGTGTTCAGCTATAAAGAAATCGGGGAAATCACTGAAATGCACGGATAATCTGGATGGCAGATTAGTGGAAATCTTCATGAGGAAAGAAAGGAGGATGGATTTTGTGTAGAAATAAAGAGGATTTTTGGTGATTACAATTATTTTATTGGAATTGTATGAGGTTATAAATGGGTTTTATTTTTGTATGTGTTGTGTCTATAGCTGCAGTAAAAGTTTTATAGCCATAAAATAATTATTGGATTGATTCAGACAGAGCATAACTCGAGGCCTTGGTGTGTATGCACGGCCGGCCAGTAATACAGAGTATGTGTAATCAGTCTGTAGAATTAAATCATTTACATTTTGAAATCGTTATAATGGTGAATTTCATGCACATATCTTGTTCTGTTTTCTCTTGATGTTTTTTTTTCATAAAGTAGAGACTAATGGTTGGGTATGTGTCTCAAGAATGCCACTTATACCCAGAAAAACACTGCCCTCACACAATGGACTCCAAGTGGTTCAGTAAACTTTGATCGTCTCCAGCATATCCACCAAAAAGCAAAAACCCAGTACTTTCAGTACCCAAGCCTGTCATGATATACAATAATGTAAATTAAACACAGTAAAATATAAAGTTTAGGGTGGTCATTTTTGCAGTTATGATTTTTCGGCCCCTATATTATTTATTTTAATTTGATCCTAAAACAGAAAGTCGGCACTCAAGATTTACTTTCCCGGGCCGCACAAAATGATGCGGCGGGCCAGATTTGGCCCCCGGGCCGCCACTTTGACACATGTGGTCTTGATCCTTAAAAATGCATAATAAAAACACATAGTAGATAACAAATATACGTACAAGAAAGTTGATTCTCCATTGAAAATTCTCATTTCATCTCATTTTCTGAATGGCTTTATCCTCATTAAGGTCACGGGGGGTGCTGGATCGGTGGCCAGCTGATCGCATGGCACAAGGACGCGGACAACCATGCACACTCACACCCTTAGCTAGGGGAAATTTGGAGTGTCCAATCAGCCTACCATGCATGTTTTTGGAATGTGGGAGGAAACCGGAGCACCAAGAGGAAACCCACGCCGGATCGGGGAGAAAATGCAAACTCCACACAGGTGGACTGACCTGGACTTTAACCTAGGATCCCAGAACTGACCAAATAATCATCATTGTCATCATCATTATCATGATCATCATCATCGTGATCATCATCATCATCATCCACAATGGAATAGTTAACTGGGATAGGCTGCGGCACACCCCACGACCCTTGTGAGGATACGCGGTATGGAAAATGAATGTATATACATGAATAACTGAATACATATCAACTCCAATGAGATAGATGGATAGATAAAAACCAACTCACTGACAACGAGTCAGTGTCCCCCAGCCTACAATGTAAACCTCAAATGGAGTGCGCATGAATCTGCAAGTCTATTCGCATCACAGTCACGTACACAAACACACGCACCCAACTTTGCAGCTCCACATGATGTTATCCAGCATAAAGTCTGCGCTTTCACCACCGCGACTTTTTGGCAGGTGTTCCCATCACCCGTATTCACTTATGCGCGACATTAACTCGCCACACGACCAAAAAACACAACATTTACAATTGATTCCTCTCTAGCAGTACATGCCCGTTTAAAATACCAAGACATCAAATACGTAGAGTAATTGATTGCAAATCAAAACGTTTTCTTACCTTGAAATCCAAAGAGGAATGCGATCCCGGGAATCCACACGGTGTGTATCCACAAGTAAGCCATGGTGCGATGCCGAAAGATCCACGCTCAACTCCACACGAAGATGTTCCGTCCGCCGAGTGTAATTTCCAGCAGAGGAAAAAGCGCAGCAATCGCAGCCAAGAGCAGCTGAAAAAGAAAGCCTAACTGGACGTGGACTGACTTTTATTCACGAGATATTGGCGACCTCTAACGGAATCGGGCTCGTGGAAGTGTTCACTTTCATTTGGTTCGTCAAACCTTACATCATGCAATCATCGGTTCATAGATAAAAGTGTAAAACCCGGGAGTTATTGCATAAAAGTAGGATAGAGAATTCCAGCATGCACTCGAAGACGCGTCTTGAGAAATCCCGATCGGCGCGTGATTTGATAAATTGGATGCACGCTTGCCGAGACAAGGAGGAGGAGACACGGATTAATCAAGAGTCAAGACATGTGTCAAAGTTTTTTTGTTTCTTTGTTTTTTACCCTGCAGAGAAATAACTGCTTCTTCAACTATGTTAAGAACTAATGTATATAATATAACATAATAAATATAAAATATCATATTTTTTTCCCAAAATGCTTTATCCTCAGTAGGGTCACAGGGGTGCTGGAGCCAATTTCAGCTGTCTCCTGACAGAGTCAGTCAGCCTAGCCATGCATGTCATTGGAATGTGGGAGGAAACCGGAGTACCCATAGGAAACCCAGGCAGGCCCGGGGAGAACTTGCAAACTGCACACAGATGGACATGTCCTGGGTTTGAACCCAGGACCCCAGAGCTGTGAGGCCAACATGTTAACCACTCACTCCACTGGACCACCCATATACATGTGTGTGTGTGTGTGTGTGTGTGTGTGTGTGTGTGTGTGTGTGTGTGTGTGTGTGTGTGTGTGTGTGTGTGTGTGTGTGTGTGTATGTGTGCACTATATATGTATATGTTTATAAATATCAATGTGTATATATATGTACATATGTGTGTATATATGTGTGTATGTATATGTATCTAGAGATAGTGAGAGCGGGGTGCTGGAGCCTATCCCATCCAACTATGGTCACCAGGCAGGGCACGCCCTGCATCAAAGGTTGCACTCATACCTAGGGGCAATTAAGAGTGTCCAACCAGCCTACCGTGCATGTTTTTTTTTGAATGTGAGAAGAAACCGGAGTACCTGGAGAAAACCCACAAATGCCTGGGGTGAACATGCAAAGTCAACACAGTGAAGACCAGCCAAGTAGTAAAAATAATGTATTTGGTAAATCATGCATCCCATTTATGTGCTCAATGAGGGAACAAATTAATCTAAACATCATAATTTAATGTACATTTTAACTCTTAAATCTTTGCTATTAAATGTGAAAATGAGTAGGAATTATAGCTCTGATGAGGTAAAGTCCTTAATATGCAATAATTTTCATTAATGATTATGTTTAATGAAGACAAATGTAATGCATTTTGTGGAAAATGGTTTCTCATTAACTTGTACCATTAACACATCTGGAAACAATGAGACATGAGAAGGAAATTAACAAAAAAGGGAATAATAAAAAGCTTTTTGCTAGATCGATGTTTTATCGACTATTAAATTCTATTTAGATAAAAGCTTAGCTTGTAGATTCAAGCAGGCAAATGTGGACAAAGATCAGAAAATATGGATTCAGTTCTATACATCTAGAATTATGGCTCCTTGTGCAAATATTAGCATAGTGCTATTTGAATACAGTGGGGAAATTTACAAAACAATAAAAGGCCAACAAACTACAAAAATACACTGCTGTAGTATTTTTGTAGGGAAAAAAAGTTGTTGTTTTTCTGCTTTCTACTAGCCAAATTTATCCACACTAACCTCACTCTGTGCCAAGAACAATACTACATAGTGCTGAATTTCAGCACCATGGACAGAGTAACGAACATACTGCATGATGTCCCCACTGAGACATTGATTGTGTTTTCGTACATTCACTTAACATTACTAAAGGCAAAGTGCCACTCAGTGAGTCCGCCTTTTAATGTTCCAAACACCTGATTAGCAACCATTTTAGAGTGTATTCTGACCTTTGCCGCAAGACAGCTTGGATAGGTTCCAGTTCCCCCTGACCGTCAACAGGATGTGCAGTATTAAAAAAAGATGATGATCCGAAATGTATATATTGTGGGCCTGCAATATCTCAGTCTTTCCTTGAGAGTTTGAAGCCCTTAAAAATAGTATACCATAAATGAACGTTCAACATTGGTTCCCCAAATAATGTTTTGAATATTTTCTTAAGCCAAATCTTTATTAAAATAAATAAATTACACCATAAATCCACTTATTTTTCCAAACCACTTATCCTCACATGGGTTGTAGGCAGTGATAATTTTACAATTGGCACACTGCGAGTCCCAGGGATTCGCTTGTCTGAAAACTGTGCGTCCCAGGAAACTTGTCACGAGTCCCAACATACTACGGATGCAAATAAAACATAAGCAACGATATATAAACATTCAGATTTAATTTATTTATTATATGGTTTAGGGTTAGGGTTTATTTATCATTGTACTAGTCTTTCAGCTCGTAGATCCTCCTCTCTTTGCAGCCAAAAGTCTTTTGAAATGTGCGTATTTTTCCTTGCTTCCCCCGTTTTGCTTCATGATCATCGATCGAATCTTCTGCAGTTCTTTTCTTACTAGTTGTATTTTTTAACTGCGAAATAACTATCCAGACTGTTTTGATTTTTCTGAAACATTTTTTATCTTTCTTACACTATTACGAAACTCTTGCTATCGCTTTCTCTCCTTCGTCTGCTAGTGTCTGCTAGTCTCGTTCACGCGAGAATTATTTCGCAAAGATTATGTGGAATAAATTGGTTTGCTATCGGATATATGTGTTTTGGTTTTTTTTTTTGATAAAAATTTCTTTGCGTCCGAAAAAAGCACATTACTTGAAATTGTGCGTCTGGAAGAAAAGCTGTGCGTATCAGACGCAGGACGCAGAGGTAACGAGAACACTGGTTGTAGGGGGTCCTGAAGCATATCCCAACTAACTACTAAATTGTTCAACCAGCCTACGATTGGGCTGATGTGGTAGGAAACCAGAGTACCCGGGGAAAACCCACACAAGCCCGTGGAGAACATGTAAACTCCAAGCAGTGATGACCCAGCCGGGGTCAAAAACTCGAGCCCAGATCTATGAAGCTAATGCCATCGACATCATGAATAATTAGGAAATATTTAGGATAACCCAAGGGCTGCAATCTCTCATACAGATTTTGATATTATGTAACCATTCCATTGGGTATGGTAGAATGTATACAAAGAACAATATAGTATGTTGAATTTAAATTAGCTTCACCTTAGAATACAGCAAGTTGCATTTATCATTAGGAAACAATATTTGGCTCATTTTTGACAAATTACCAACACAGACATTACCATTGAACCTGTGTTTCCTGGAGGAACACCCTTTAAGGTCAAAAATAGAAAGTTAAACCTATGAAGATTGGGAGATGAACTTAAGACCTCTCTAATGACTACTCATTTTGCAAACAGCTGTGCAGGTCAAGCTCAGGAACTTAATTATGTTGATACTTGTTTGGATTGAGATTCTTGGGATCAGGTTATAGGGTTAATGCAATAATATCATACACTCAACTGAGCTCATGACAAGACACTTAACCCCATTAAAGTATGTAAACAGCATTACATAATAAGCACCTCTACAAAGAGATACTCATAAGTACTGTATAATATAACCCACATGGGACTGTTTCTCAACCATTTAATACAAGGAATTTGACCAGAAATGCATTCATTAAATAACATTGTCACTTTGGTGTGTGTTATATTCATCACAAAAACCCTTAAACTCTATTGTTAGGATCATACATGAAGGACTCATAAGTTAAGTATTCCCAGTGCTGTTACTTTTTTAATGAGTTGCAGATTTTTTCTGCCATTATACTCTGTCCTCAATTAAAACTTCTATTTGTAGTGACTCCATCCCAGAGGTTTCTGTCTCCACTAGCTCACAGCTGATTATTTTAAACTCTTCTGAGGATGTTTGATTTATGACTGTTTTCATCATTATCCTTCTGCTCGCAAGATGAACACAGCAACTTTCACCTGGAAAATGTGGGAATGGTTCCTGAATGAATTCTGTTTTAATTAACAGGAGGGGAAAAATGTCCCTAACGTGCGCTAAAAGATAAACAGTTGGAAGCATTAATATCCCATTCAAAAAAAGGGTCTTTTATTTGGCCTATTTTCTTCACATAGAACAAAACTGTAAAGCAATCTTTTCAAAAAAAAAAATATATATATATATATATATATATATATATATATATATTATATATATATATATATTATATATATATATATATATATATATATATATATATATATATATATATATATATATATATATATATATATATATATATATATATATATATATATATATATATATATATATATATATATATATATATATATATATATATATATATATATATATATATATACATATATATATATATATATATATATATATATATCACATATATATATATATATATATATATATATATATCACATATATATATATATATATATATATATATATATATATATATATATATATATATATATATATATATATATATATATATATATATATATATATATATATATATATATATATATATATATATATATATATATATATATATATATATATATATATATATATATATATATATATATATATATATATATATATATATATATATATATATATATGATGATGTATATATAATGACTTGGCTCCATCCCTGGCCTGACTGAACAGAAAGAAGGATACCTCTCGTAAAATGTCTTTATTTATAGGTCTCTGCAGACTTGTTAGCAGTGTTCCCTGCAAACATTCTGACAGGGTAAGCCACAGAGAGCCAGCAACTTGACTGATTGTTGTTTTCCTCTCAAATTGTTTGATTTATGCTTTAAAATACAAAATGATGTGTGTCATGTGAACATATCTAATGCTAAGTCATTTATTTTAACACAATTAACGAATTTAAGCAACAATAATTATGGAACTTGTTTATTTATTTTTCAAAATGCAATCAGCTCTACATAATAAGCAGTTTGCTGTATGTTCATGTATTGTGTTGTGAATATCTAAAAAAAAGCACAATTATACTGCACGGAGAGTTGCACAGAAAATAAGAATGAGAGACTGTTGCTCCCTTGTTGACAAATTTAATTAGGGTACAATTGTTCTCAGACTAACGTCAACGGCACAAATTATTTCACATATTTTTTAATAACTTTCACACACTCCCTTAGAGAGTTAAATGTCGGATCCCACAAGGGACTGAACCCTCGACGTCAGAACTGTGCGGCGGAAATGCAAACCATTTGCCAACCATGCCAACTATTCACAAAGGCATTATTAAAAGAGCAATATACTTCCATTTTATTAAAAATTTGGACAAACTCATCAAGATGCGTGAACATGAACAGCTAAACTGATATTTGGACTAGAAGAGGACCCTGGGGTTATAGTCATGTTTTTAAAATTACCTTATTCTGTTTTTAGATAGGGGTTAGAATTGATGTTTTCAGGTTTGTTCACAACTGGGTCTTTCTGTTCTGGCTCATGTTGGAATGTTGTATTGTTTTTATTTATTTGTTTTAATATAATTCTGGTGTATTTTTAAAGTATTTAAGGTTGTATGAATATTTTTTTTCTCCAGTTTTAACAGGACAGTCAATGGAGGTTAGTTTGTGCCTTAATTGTCTATGGGAAGAGCTTTGATTGGCCCTAAGGGAACATTTTTATCTGTCTCATACAGAGGACAAGTAGAGCGAGAAGATAGTTGGCTAGTTCGTAATATGGAATAATTTGAGAGGCCAAAGTCAAGGATGGTGGAAAGAGGATTTTTCTTTAGGGGATTTGTTCTGTGGAAGTACATTTTGTTCCATACCATGTTGAGATATTATATATTCCATTGTGTTATGAGGAATGGCTTCTGGCAAAATAGTTGACCATGTTAAATTAAATGGATGCTTTAAAATAATCTAATTATAGGCCTGGGCTTTGCTAGAAGGGTTCCCTATTAAGGACCTCTTCTACGAATGGAACGGAAAAAAAATTTAGATGAATATGTTAGGTTCATTTGGGGAGTGGAATCAATCTGCTAGTTGCTATTCCACAAATGGCTGGAGTGGGTGTAAGATTCTAACCAAATGAGATGAGATTTTGCCACCATTGGGGTGCTGGAGCCTATTCCAGCCAACTACGGACCCTAGGGTGGGGACACTCTGATTCGGTGGTTAGCCATGTTTAGAGCACAAGGAGACAGACAACCATTCACGCTCTCACTCATAACTGGGGGGCAATTTAGAGTGTTCAATTAGCCTACTATGCATGATTTTGGGATATGGGAGGAAACCGGAATACTGGGAGAAAACCCACTCGAGCCAGGGATGATTATTAATAATCACAACATGTATGACATCAGTCATTGAAGCAAGAAGACAAAACTTGAGAGGAAAATAGGAACAGTAGCATTTGTGGTTAAGAAAAAGCAATGGCCAAAATGAAGGGAACTGCTTTACATCACACTCAAATCAGCAAAAAATAATAATTTAAAAAACAATCAGATAAGAAATAGGAATTAAAATCAAATAAAAGGATACCTTTAAGGAAAAAAAGTTTATTTTATTTGGGATAATATGTTGTGTACTGATAAGATTAGGCACTGAGGACTGATAAACAAGTTGCAATGAGATTGTAATTTGATTGCTTGGAAAATTGTTCTCCAGATGTTACCGACAGATGTGATACTACATAACGAGCAACCGCTTCTTTGATATCGACTGGATAATTAGATGAGCATATTTGCATGTATTATACATATACATGTAACATATCCATCTACTGTAGTCTACTTCATGTTGTGACAATTTAACACATCATGCTACATAGCAACAGCATTATAACTTACGTACATCTTCATCTTAAGTGTTATTGTTTATTTGCAACAGTTTTGCTGCCCTTGAGATTTGTAGTCATTTCCTGGCATCTATGACTGGTCTTTATGTCCAGCTGTTGTCAGAAATGTGCAATTGCCACATTTTTATTACAACATGAATCCTTACTTTGGGACTGTTTCTAATAAGGTGCACCATATAACATGCACCCAAAAGCTAGCAGTTTATCTCCTCCTCCTCCCTGATAGGATATGAGAAAACTGTGGTGCAGAAATTTTTGTTTTAACACCCAAATTCTAAGGCCAATTTTGTGAAGGGTCTTGGACAGGGGTTGTTAACATGTCATTTTTACTCATGCATATCCACCATGCAGCATCTGTTCTGCACTCTACAGTTCTGCACTGGTGCAGCCTCTCACAGGAACTAAACTAGCCAAATGCTCATTCAAATGACTCCGTTGTAAACGGAAAGCCGTTAAAATATGGATCCAAACACAAATTGAGGCAAAGGGAATCAAGTAGCACAATTATACTGTGTATTTATCAAAGAGAGCATGCCAAAAATGAATATCATAAAGCATAACAGAGGTAACATGACCAAGTCTGTGAGTAAACTAAGGAAAGGGCACTAAAGGCCAGAAAAATCAGAACAAAGGTTCCGCAAATCACATGCGGTTAATCAGGTACAACAAAAACAGCACGACCGAGTCAGTGAATAAATCAAGGACGCAATACCAAAATAATTAAAAGAAAATACAACCATACGACTGGAGGAGACCTCGAAAGGGGTGTCGGGCCACACAGTGGTAGGCAAGAAATACTCTGACGACAATCAGCTGATTGCGGCAGTTGTCCTTTGACACTGTGTGAGCCACTTCACCCCAATATGTGTAGTATAGCCTCGCCACATTGGCTTAATCAGGTACTAAAAAGACAGAGTGACTAGAGACAAGAGACTGTGACACTCTTAAACGTCTGTGTAAACAAACACTAGGCTCCACAGTTACTTCATTGTAAAATAAGCAATTTAATATTGCAAGTTTCTTGTCTTAGCACTGTAATGCTTGGAACAATCATCTTTGTAATTCACTATGTGGATTCACTTCTTCAGTATGTATACAAACAACTATTTTGTGTTGCTCTAATACATGTGTCAAAGTGGCGGCCCGGGGTCAAATCTGGCCCGCTGCATCATTTTGTGCGGCCCAGGAAAGAAAATCATGAGTGCCGACTTTCTGTTTTAGGATCAAATTAAAATGTAGACTATAGATGTATATTACATTTCTTGATTTCCCCCCTTTTAAATCAATAATTGTCATTTTTTAATCCATTTTTTTGTGTTTTTAATTCAGAAATTTAAACATATATTTGAAAAAAAAAGCTCAAATAAACATTGTTTTAGATCGAAAAAAAAGGGAATATTCAGGAATTTTAATCCCATTCTTTTAATCAATGTGTAAAAGATAATCTAAATAATATATCTAAAATAGTCCGGCCCACATGAAATCGAGTTGACGTTAACCAACCCGAGTCTGACACTCTTGCTCTAATAGAAGCTTGGTCCAGAAGAATTAAATATTTATTTGAATGTGATTGGATGGGGTTTGAGCACATTCGACTTCTTTACAAGGAGGCCGAGAAGTATTCTGAAAACTTCAACAACATCAATGATTCTCTTATGGATAAATAGTCACATTCAGTAGAAGTGTAATGCACACTAAGGGTTATTAGTACGAAGCTTTTTAAACAACATCGAGATTAACACTAGCGGTTATAGTACAAATACCAATTTGGGAGATATTACAAGTACTGCTCATCCAGTATGAATTGAAGTGTGATTGCATTATTTAATGTTAATTTCATTTTCTTCTGACCTTAAGTGCTTATGTATTTGATCTTAAGCATAATAATTATTTCGTTTAATTATTACCTATTTCACAGAAAAGATAGGAGATCCCAACACGAGAAAACGGGCATACAAACATGGAGGAATTGGAAATTGAGTTCTTCATTGTACATTCGAACAAAGAGATTCTTCCTGTCAGTGGCTGAAGTGATGTTGTAAAGCACCCTTGAGATCAAGGTGTGCCGGGTGGCGGGTGGTTGTCACGCCAGTGGGGAAGGCGAAGATGTATCGTATGCGAGGTATCCGATGGGGGGTCCGCAAATAAGGTCCAGGGGAAGAGAAGTCACGTATTATGAGCCACGGAATCAAAGATGAGTGATACAGTAGGCAAGATACAATTAACGTGGGTGAAAGAAGAGTTGATCACGCAATGGCTGGTGTGTCCATTCAGATTTTAAAGCTGGTTGATAACTATTATCATTGGTCTGACCTGGAATAAGGCCAACTCCCTTCACCTGGCAGTTCTCAGGGAGAATAAACGTAAATCCAAATAGAAAATATATATAAGTAGACAAAGCATGTACTATGAGGAAGTGATCAATCCTTGAATAGTTGGCAAATAGTCTTTTAGGTTTGCTTCTATGACAGTCAGTTCTGTGAATAAATGTATGCCATGAATAAAAGTTTTAAAAGTCATACATAAAAATAACGTTATATCTATGTATCCGAAGTAATTTAAAAAATGCTCAATTCGTTTTTTCTCTCACTTTGGAGGTGTGGTTGTTTAGTTAGAGTTTGGATTTGTCCTTCCGGCAGCTCTTTTAGCAGCTAATCGATCTCAGAGCAGCACGTGCTGCCACTCCATTAACACACTTTCACAAGTGCTATTTAGAACTGATGCACTTCCAGTCTGGTGCACATTGTTACTTACCGCTGACATTTAATTAGAAAGGAAACACTGAAAAAATGTTTGGAGAGTACTTTTTTACTTAGCAAGATCAGGTCATTTTTAAGCCTAAGAATCCTTCATTTTTATTTACTATTGTTTATTTATGTTTTTTTAATTCAGCTCTGTTAGATTTTGCTGACACATAATTCTTAAGTCATCTCATTTGATCTTTATTTATACCTTGATAGTTTACATAACCATTTATTTGGTATGTTTTCATCTTGAAGCATATTCATATTGGAATTTACCATTGTACAAAAACATATTGATAATGAAGATACTGTACTGTAAATTCTTTAAAAAATAAAAATAAAAAAGCCTGGACAAATATAATGGATGTATATATGCTTTAACTCTCACAAAATTACAGAATGGATTTTATTTACACCCAAAGTAAGCTACGTTTCATGTGTTTCATTGCTGAATTACCATATAAATTAGTGCCACTGCTTATCAGGCTTTGTTTAATAGAGTGAGAGTTGGAAAGACAGAAAAAGGTCGTGTCAAAGACAAAGAAAGCGAATATTTTGTTAATCCTTGTGCTTTCGGACCTAGTTTAAAAATATCCTTGTCTTTCACAACAGGGAGGTTGAACACACAGCTGGACTCAAAAGCATGAGGGTTGGCAGTTTGAGGATCGAGATTTATTGACCTGGAGATGTCTGCTCAAGGAAGAAACGGAAAAATTTGTTTCCAAAAGGTGGACAGGGCAAGGCATTCCAAAAACAGAATGCAAGAAGGTTATTGTGGTTCAGATTCATAACAAAGTGAAACACTGGTAATGAATACTAAAACACACACACACACACACACACACACACACACACACACACACACACACACACACACAGCGTTGTGATAAGTATTTTGCTCGTCTAACAGCCAAGCTTTAAAATGATTATTATTTGTTGTAAATTACCGTTCTAAAGTGGCATTCAAATGAGTGTAGTTGTCACATTAAATGCTTTGTAAATCAGCTATACATAAATGTCTGTTATTCATTTAAATAAATATAAAATTATTGGGAATTCTGCTTTTGGTGGTTTATTTTCAGCATACCTTAATTTAAATTGTGATTTTTTTAAAGGAGTACAATAAGGGATGTTCAATTTTAAATGTACTCACTCCATGGTTAGTAAGAAAATACCCAGAACTTTGCTTCACCCATCTCATCATGAATTTTCAGACTGATTCTACTACTTGCACCTCTTTCCTTAAGCAATATGAATGTTAATATTGAAGATAAATTATTAAATAGCAATGAAATACTGAGTTATCAGCTCTTTAAATTGTTATAAAGTGTAATAGAGCCAGTACCTCACAAGGACTGGATGGTGCTGAAACTTTTCATTCCAATAAATTAATGATTACATTTATGTTGATGGGACTTTTAATAACCCAATGGCTTCCATATTTCTTGCCAGGCCCTTTACAACTTTTGGTTGACTAGAGCGATCAAAGCATTGGGGCCAGGAGGATAGGGGGTGTAATCTCCATTTATGGAATGTCCCCCCTCAACATAGACATTGAGTGGGTTTCTGTGCAGAGTTTTAGAGACTGTCTTACTGGTCTGGAAACCCTAAAGTGCAATGTGCCATGCATCCTGAGGGCCAAACTTGAGTGCCAAAAGCTCAATATTTATCTTACAGCTTGGCCTTGATCTTCTAGCAATCTTTTTTTTTTTAATTAAGTGAATTGTCCCTAGGTATGAGTTTTAGCGTGAATGGTTGTTTGTCTCCTTGTGGCGCCTCGTGCCCGAAAGCAGCTGGAATAGGCTCCAGCATCCCTTGCGACCCTAAAGTGGCTCAGAAAATGAAATGAAATGAAAAAGTGTTTTGACCTACATTTGTACTTTTTACTGTGTGAGAAAAAGACCTGATAGTCATGGTTTTGTCTTTGCATGACATTTGCATAAACTTTCCACACTTCATTCAGATGCAGTGTTCTTTCTGCCACATCTTTTTATTGGTTCTCATTTGCCTTATTGCCTGCAGCAGGTGCCACATCACATTCTACACATCTGTTGTTGCATGTCGACAGCAACCTAAGAAATTAATGTAGTGCTTCCTGATGCTAAGAATAATAACCTTTTCCAAAGCCACTAGGAGTGAAGCTAAAATGAAAAAATCTAACTGTGAGACATGACTCTCAAAAATGTGATAAGATATGAGCTGCATTATATTTGACAAGAAAAGTATTTAAGACCCACTGACTTGGAGTAATTTCAAACCTTCATCCACCGGGTCAGACTGTAATAAAACACGGTCATCATTAGTAAATGTGGCAACTATGATTTACACCACAGGATAAAAGTTTGACATCATGGTAGCCTTTTTTATCAGAAACCACCGTATAAGTATTCATTAGTCTTATAGAGACAACCTACAGAATTTCTAATGGACCATCATCCACCCTGACTATGGATTCTATCTTATTTTTATTTTCATTTTTTAGCAACATTTGTGAAGGTCACTCTGAAACATTTGGGGGTGCTGGAGCCTATCCCAGCCACCTTTGGGCAGTTGGCGGAGGAAACCATGCAGTAGCCAATCGCAGAGCTGTGGAAAGGCTAGACTTTTATCGTTAGGGTGTGTGTGTGTGTGTGTGTGTGTGTACGCGCGTGGGGACGAAAAATGGAAATTAGCCTTTGGCTATAATCTTACATAAATACATATATTTTCATTAAGATTGATATGTTCATGAATATGTGCTGTCAGTTATTAAATTAAATTAAATCAAAATGCAAAACAGTGTACTGACAAAGCATATAAGATTTCGGTACCTGGACATTTAATCGACCGACAATTCGTCGCCTGACACTTCGTCGCCAGACAGTTCGTCGAAGAGACATGTCGCCAGAAGATACGTCGAATGGATATTTAGTTGAAGAGCATTTTTTTCGAATGGTTGCTTCCTCGCGAACAATTGTTTTGTTGCATAAATATTTTTTTGAAAGCGATCAACCAGGTAATTTCTCTCTCTTAAAATTATAATCACCCTAACCTTAACCACTAACCTTAACCACTATCCCCTAACCACTAACCTTAACCGTGTCCGGCGACGAATTGTCCGTCGACGAAATCTCCGGTCACGAAGATTTCTGTGTATAATTGAAAGTTTTTGAACAAAATCAAAATCAATTAACACATTACAAAATACTACTACACAAATCGTAAAGTGTTTTGGGCACAAGTGCAAACAGCTTGTTGTTTTGTATATATGATAGTGTCTTATTGTTGAATTCATCCAATTGGAAGTGAGAGTATCAGTCAGGAATAACAGAAAATCAGTAGAGTTCACCACCAAATTTACACATCCTCCCCATCCCCAACAAAACCAATATGTCCATTTTTTCCATGACTGAAAAGGTTGTATTGACTATTTTTTTCCACTTTTATCTAACACACTCCTCTCCATTTATCTTGCCTTATTATCAGATGGCAGCTGTTCCCTCCCGACCTTATATTGAATCATTCTTGTGTGCATGTGTCCATATAACAAAGCTGTTGAATTGAATCTGAAGCACTTTATTGAACTCAACCGGGTTGAATGATTGTTGGGAGCAGGTTCTTCATTATTCTTCATCATATTTGGAAATTATAAATAGTTTTAACAAGTTTAATAACTACAAAAGTTTCAGTTATACCCTTCAATGACTAAAATCTTTGAATCAAACTCATAGTATTTCACTTCATGAATATAGTGACAAATTACCTGAGGGGGCCATTTTTTTTTTTTGCATAATAATCTGACATCAGCATAGATCATAAGAAGGTTAAGGAAATGCGATTAAAACTAGGCAGTAGTTGAAAATTTCATCTGTTCAATATGGGGACACACTTTATGGTTGCATAAATTGCACTATTTCTTACACAAGGTCAGAATAGTGGCATATCTTGAGGTGCATGTTTTCGTGCTTGTTTAAAGTGCAATGGAACTCTTATTGAGGGTTTAATCATGTTATTTGGTAATTCTTTGGTTAAAAAACACATTGTTGATTTTATCCATTTGGAAGAGAGAGTATCAGTCAGGAATAACAGAAAATCAGTAGAGTTCATCACCAAATTTCCACATCCTCCCCAACCCCAACAAAACCAATATGTCCAGTTTTTCCATGACGGAAAAGGCTGTATTGAGAGTGCAATTACGAGGGGGTGCATGGAAGATCATAATGAATGGTACACATATGCAGGAGAATAATAGGATGAACCCAGGCAATAAGGAACAGGTGGAAGACAAAGATAATAATAGAAAACATATAAAAACGCTAAAGCACCCAAACCTAACAATACTACTTGGCCTTATTGTCAGAACTGACCAAAAATACACAAGTACATCAATTCCCTTTTTCCATTTGTCTTTCTCAGGGTTTTGTGCTTGTAATAAGTGTGTTCCTCATGCTTTCAGTTTGCTACCTTATTTGCACTTTAGTATTTAGTTGCATGGATTTAAAGAAAGCTTTTGGCTCCAATAACTCAGACCACACTTCTTTTTCATTACCAAAAGATCAACTCAGCCATATTGTCTTTCCTCCACTGTCGGAGAATAATATTTTTGAGGATTCGAGAAGAATGTATCAATTGCATGCAGGCAGGTGCAAGCTCGATTCCCGTCGGTGGCTGTATGATTGTGAGTATGATTAGTCGTTTGTCTTTCTCTGTGCCCTATGGCTGATGGGCGACCAGTCTAGGGTGTAGCCTGCCTTTCACCTTATGTCAGCTGGGATTGGCTACCGCAACCTCCACAACTATTGTGAGAATACGAGGTATGGAAGATAATGTGCTGATTGCATTTATCTAAAAGGGCATTAGCATGGGTTTGTTTTTAAATTGTGATTTCGATAAAAATTATCTATTTAGTCGTTTTGTATATGTAACACTTTGATAGGACATTTGTCTAATCCTATTTTTTTCTTTTTAAAGTAAAAATGACTTTATGAAATGAACAGTTGAATTTAAAAAAATACATATTTTTAGTCTGCAGGTTTAGCTTTGTTATTTAAATGTAACATCTCTTGTTATTATTTTTAAAAGAATGGAAATTGATGAGAATTCATAACCAGCATTGAATGAATATCTGGAATCTTGCAAAAGCCTCAAACTTAATTACAATGCTGTAGCTGTTCAATCATTGGTTTCAATCTTGGCACATGCCAAAGCCTTGAAATGCTTTGGTGGATGTCTACTAGTTCTTGTAACAACTTGGAAGTTAAATAACTTCCCTTCAGTGCCATCAGACTCGCACGCTCTTATTGCAAAGCGGCTCACGTATCTGTCGAGCAGTGATGCTGATAATAGCCACTATAAATATCATACTCATGCTCACAATGAATTTAAACTCATTTATTGAACTCGGTTCATAGAATCAGATTTTCTCATTAACAACCACTTTTGGTCACCGCGCCTACTCACGAGTAATAATTTATGTATGCAGAAGGAAGACATAGCTCAAGATATTGACTCATTCTTTACTATTTTGTGTAATAGTCTCTATCTACACTAGGCCTTCCCCTGCATTATTGTCAATCATTTGCATATCAATCTGGTACACCATCTTATGAAATTGGAAGTTGGAATCAATAATATTGTAAGAGCATTAATCGATTTATATATAACATTGTACTATTTTATTCATTCATTTATTCAACTGTTTTCAACTGCTTATCCTCACAAGGGTCATGAGGGGTGCTAGTGCTTAACCCAGACAAATACTTTTTTTAGCACCTTTTGTTACTGTGACAGTGAAATTTCTCGAATACGGGATGAATAACGTCATTTATTATAATATAATCTCCTCTAATCTAATTTAATTTGGAGTGTCCAATCAGCCTACTGTGCACGTCTTTGGAATCTGGGAGGAAAGTGGGATTATACATGCATAAAGGTACACACAGTAAGGACTCACCTGGGATTGAACTTTTGACCTTAGAACTGTGAGGCCTACTCGTCCAACATGCCACTAATGGTTAAGATTTTTTTGTTATCCCTTCACTGATGGTGTAGGATCAGGGGTGTCCAACTCCAGTCCTTGAGAACCCCAATCCAGTCTTTTTTTCCATATCTCCCTCCTCTACCACAGCTGAATCAAATGATCAACTCATCAGCAAGCTGTCCAGAAGCTTCATACCAATCCTGATTATTTTATTCAGGTGTGTTGGAGGAGAGAGACATGGAAAACAGATTGAATAGGGGCTCTCGAGGACTGGACTTGGCCACACCTGGTGTAGAAAATGAGTGAAATCTGTTTTAATTAAGAAAAGCAAATTAAGTCAATTAAAATGCTTGTAAAATAAATGTTCTACCTCTTTTCCCAATTTGTGCAGTTGTCTGTTGTGTGCTTTCTCTGTGTTTCAATACCACCATCTAGTGGGTCATTTTAGAAAGCCGTATAGAGCGTCTGTGTCTAGTTTATCCATCCATTTTCTACTAATTTCCCTCAACATCTAACTGGGATGAGATGGCTAAAAACAAAATAAACAAACATTTGTATTCATTTATGAACTGTGAGACAGATGTTCTGTTTTCTATTTTTAACGTCAACTCATGTCATCCCCAGTCTTTAAAGGAAAATGTCTCGATTTATTGTCCTGGCATTATTTTCTACAGAGGCTGCACGTCCCACTAAATCGATATATGGTTTTTACCCAAAAAGCAAGACAGGATTACACACATTGGACCAGACAAAACTTTTGCAGATTGTATGAACAATATTTTATTCTCTACAAGTTTCAGTGTTATCTTTTTCTATTCAACATTTCAAACCAACAGTAAGAAGAATTTGATTTCTTTACATATGTACACATTGGTTTGGTCAGTACTTACTCTAACACCTAGTTTTAGACACTAAGGTCATGGACACAGGATGTCAGTATGCACCATAATTGCATTTATTTCTTAAAGATGGCCTTTGAGCCTTGAATAAAAAAAAGGAACTTTAGAGGACATCTGATAACGACTATAAAGGGAAATTGGCTAAAATGTCCGAGAAAATGTCAATGAAAACAAGGACAGGCAAATAAGCACTGTGCATTTATCATTTTTAGAAATTTGAGTTTGAAAATGTTTGAAAATTATGAGCGGATTTATCAATTTGGACATTTAAGTTTAAATATGTTTGACTAATATTAGTGAGATTAATGAGAAGTGATGTGTGCGACAAGTCAACTTGGTCTTCAGAGCTAGTTTTGTTCACACAATATTAAACTATTTGATAAACATCTATTCTAATTAAATTATCCAACTGAATGTTTTCTTTTTAACTTCACATTTGAGTGAAGAATGGCACATGCACGGGTATACATACATGAGTGAGAAAAAAAATTATAAACATCCGAGTCAGTTTCAACCCAGTGTAAATAACTCTTACATGATGACACAAGAACATGACAGTGGCTTAATGCAATGCAATATTGTTTCCAAGACATAATTAGATTGTAATATAAAATATCAATGAAAATATAATACTAATTAAAAAAAAAAACTTTCAAATAACTGTGGCATAAAGTTTTAGCGTATTGCATCCAGTTTACATACAAAAAAGCTGAATTCCACTGCTAAAAATTTGGTTAAATTATAAAATCAATATAGATTTCTACCATATACAGCATAAATAGACTGGCTTTACCTGCATTAACAATGTCGATGTAAGTAAGGAAAATAAAGCTACGAATTAAAAAAAAAAAGAAAATCTCCCTTCAGTGAATCAGCATCATTTTCTTTATGTGCCCCTGGAGCAAAAAAATAATAATAATAATATTAAGACACATGAGTCAAATTAAAATGTTTTCTTTGATTCTAGCCTACAGTTATGGATACAATATGTACAGTAAAAAAAATATTCACATGTGTTTACCTCTGTGAAACACATTTAAATATACCTATATTTGTTTGTTTATAAAGCATTTATAAAATAACAGGTGATTTATTAAAAGCAGCACAGAGGTGACAAAAACCAGATTAGAACATTGAAAATGAGGGTAAAAGCAGGATCTGGACATACAATGTTCTGTCATTTCAGAATCAATAAATTATCTATTCATTCATATCTATTCAAATTCATTTTGCGATAATGTAGTGCCAATATTGTATTTAATTCCACATGATTGTACAATAAAAGCGCGCTTTTAAATGTCCCCCCTTAAAATGCTAAGAAAAAAAATATTTTTGTTTGAAAAAAAACACAAGACAATGAAAACATTCCACAAACTGGATATGCATCAGTGATATCATGTTTTGCTGTTCATTTTGTGAAAAGTCAATCTTGAAAAAGCATTTCAATAATAATAAAATTATTCACAAGATGGTTGGGCTCTCCAAAATGCTTTAACAAAGTGCATGACCAAATGAAAACATTTGCATTTGAATATTATTATTATATTATGCAGCCTATTCCATCTGCAAATCCTCTCTTCTAAGGCCTTTGCAAGCATTATATCTCTCTTACACGTTCATCTTATTGTAGCTTCCAACACACAATGGAACATTCACTTCATCAATGCAAAATTGTCATTATAGTCATCTGATTGGGTTAACTGTGAAAAAAAATATTATTGCAAAACAAAAAACATGCATTTATGAATATTTATTTATATTTTGAGTAGAGTCAGGTTCAACCACAAAGTATTTAAACAATGGGGATAACGAAAGAAATACAGAATTCCCTCATTTTAACTATCCTTACTTATATATATATATATTCCTTACTTATATATATATATATATATATATATATATATATATATATATATATATATATATATATATATATATATATATATATATATATATATATATATATATATATATATATATATATATATATATATATATATATATATATATATATATATATATATATATATATATATATATATATATATATATATATATATATATATATATTTATTTATAATTAAGGAATTCTGTATTTAACCTGGTGTTTTATATATTATAACGATCCAACAATAAAATAACTAAAATATGAGTATGAATTGATTCCAGTCGTCTACTACCAAATAAAAGGGTTGGATCATTTGAATAAATAAATTGGCATTACACGCACCCTGCACTGCAACATCTTAATTTGTTTTGATTAATAACATCAACACACAGAGTAGAGAAAGACACAGTTGTATGTAGACACAATAGTAAAATAAAGGGCAGCAGGCTGTTTCAGCCCATATTAAGTTTGGTTTTCATCATTGGATCTCAAAAAAAACAACAATTCCTATTTGACTAAGTGTTAAGCAAAAGGTGAAATCAGACCAAAGAACCCGCTCTGCTTTGTGCAGGAACCATAACCGGTACCGCCCCCATTCGTTCCAGTGTGGCCTGGCTCACGGCATAGGAGTGTGTATGCTGCCCGCGGGTAGGCGTCACCACTGGCTTTAGACTCACGGAGCCATTGCTACGCACCATGGTGGGGGGAGACGGGGCGGAGTTTGTGGTGACCACCAGGGTCTTGGGTGGCGGAAGTGTGTGGCTGCCATTGGCAAAGGAGGAAGTTGTTGTAGTAGTGGGATGAGGGTGGCGGGACAACGGGGCGGAGCCCGGCGCCGTGATTGCTGAGCCGTGTCCGTGTCCTGGGTTCTGGGACTGTCTGTGTCCATGTATGCCATGAACCGCAGTGGCAAAGGTTTGTCGTGTGTCTCCATTGTAGCGTGTGTACGAGTTGGTGTCGTAGTTGGGTTTGGGGTTGTGCCAGTAGCGACTGTTGTAAGTGTTGGTGGAGGTTAGGGTGTCATTCTCAGAAGACGAGGCGTCGGCATGGAACGCTTTCACCGATGACGACCTTTTGGGTGGCAGATCGTCTTCCCTGTGGAGATGAGCGAAGATCACTATTGTGGTATATATACATATATATATATACATGGAAAATAAATGTAACTTGACATAGCTTATGATGCCACTACATCATATCCATAAGTTGTTTTTTACATCTTAGCAAGTTCAGTTACTACATAGCCCTAAATATCTACAACAGGGGTGCTCAATCCGTTCAATCGCGATATTATAGCGATTTTCAACATACTTAACTACTGAGTTTTGTCGATAAGCTGGAAAAAAAAGGTAAATCAAGTAAAAATGTTTGAGTGCCCCAAGATTTTTTTATCATTAGTATCCTAATTTTAAGATATTAATAACATAATTTGAAATAAAAATAAGCAGAGATTATTCACCTGATCTCATTGGGGATCTCTTCCTCTTCGTATTTGTTCTTATTTTTCCAGTAGTAGAGGCTGACAACCACCAAGAGACAGCAGATGATGAGTGCCAGCACTCCAGTGGCAATGGTCCCTGCTATCAAACCCACACTCTGAGGCTGGGCTGCAGAATATTGTAAGGGGAGAGAGCCAATTATCCTCACATTAATGTACATTCTAATCTGATCTCATGTAGATAATTAGTAAAAAGAATGAATGGATTGTAATGGCAGAGCTGCCAAATACTACATATCCTTTTTTGCTTACCAACTACTAAATATGCATGTTGTATTAAAATTATTCATTCATTTTCTGAAGCACCTCACAAGGATTGCGGGGGTGCTGGAGCCTATCCCAGTGGAGTTTTGGACGGAGGTTATTTGATTCAGGTGTAATGGAGGAGGGAGATGTGGAAAAGTGAGTAAATAGGTGCACTTGGGGAGTATTTCTTAATGCTATAACGTTGTTCTTTCACTTGACAATTTTTGTGGATTAAACAACAACAATTCTTAATGAAAAAATATGTGACATTTTGCTCATTTATATCTCTTATCTGCAAACTTTTTTTAAAAATCTTGTTATGTGAAATTGATGAAAAGTCATGCCAGACTTCTGTGCATTTCATGTTCATTTGCTAATGGAGAATTCAAAAAAATGTGGTTACTCAATAGCTATAAAGTGCATTTTAAATCCTCTCAATTATTCGGATCATGACTTTTTTTTACTTGTAGGATAAAACTTTAAAGTGGTGGTGCTTTTACTTGTGTATAAAGTTAAACTACTTTACTCATTTCTTCTTGTCAATCTTCTGGAAAACACAGCAAAAGACCAGAATACATTGCTTTCCTTGCTGCCTTTTTTTGACTGCTTATGTCAAATATGCCTAAGTTTGACACTTGGAGCAACATTTTATGCCAATTTGACAAATGTCAAGACAAGACTTCACTTTTACTTCAATCTTTCCAGCTCATGAGTGAAATGTCTATAAATACCAACAGTGTGTCAAAAGATGCACAGCCATGCTGAAGTGTGTTTGGTTGGATTACTTACGTGGAACAACCTGAAGATTGAGCAGACATGTGCTCTTGCCAATGGCATTACTGGATGTGCACTGGTAGAGTCCTGAGGTACTGGCGCTGATGTTTCTCAGTGTTACAGTGCCTTGCATCTGGTCTGTGGGACACACAAGGGTTATATCGGCATAGAAGCATTAAATTGAATGCTTTTATTGCCATTATACAAATATAATCAGAAGTAATATAGTATAGTAGAAATTACAAACTTGTTTGCTTGAATGATGCAAAATTTGTCACTTCAGAATTATATACAGAAGGATTTTAGGTACGGTTTTCTGACTCATTTTAAATATTTCTGTCATTAACCAATGGAGGGTGCCAGATAGCTTTAGTAAAAGGCACAATCTGAGCGCTTCTAGTATCTAACCACATTTTTTGGACACTTTCACTTGCACAATGTAAATAAACACTGCATTAATAAAGAAAAAGGCCCTATGTATGTATGTCACTAATTTATGTATTTTACAGGTTTTTTATTACTTTGGTTATTTCTAGAGGATTCAACATGTATATTTGAAAGTGCTTTCACTAAATATGAATGACTGAGCTCACTCAAAGAAACCTTTCTCTAATTGTAACCGCAAAAAAATATATTAAATATACACATCATTTACATAAATATATCAATAAGAATATGGGCCCAGATGTATCAGTACTGCTTTTGTAAAGTTATACTTAAATTTGCTGCAATTATTAATTTACTTGTGTAGAATATTAAACTACTTTACTCAATTCTGTACTCATTATCAGTACTGCTTTTGTAAGTTATATGTACATTTGCTGCAATTATAAATGTATATGTACTATAAATTTAACAACTGTCGCATAGTCATTTGTTTCACAGAATGAATGAATGTATTAACAGGTTACACACACTGTGCAAATGCACTACTTGTTTAATTAAAAGGCTCCACAAATGTCTAATCAAGATTGTTTGATTTACACATGTTGTTGATTTACTGTTCTTTCTGAAAAATATTTGTTGAAATTTGAATGTGAGCCTTTATTTGACTGGTAGTGTACACACAGTGCAGCAGGTGATAAAGACTGTCTTGCAAAGGTCAGAGTCGGATAACAGAGGACAAGCCACTAAAAAGCTCTCTGAGGCTGAATGCCAGCTGCCTAATGACAACATCCAGTTTAACACACACAACTGGTTCTTGAAACTTCAGCAATTGGTAGTCAGCATGAGAGAAAGTGGTGAAAATTTAAAAAATCACGACTTTTTGATCAAACACAAATGGAATGCATTATTTGCTTAGCTTTCAGCAGGATCACAGGAAGGAAATCTTCAGGTATGGTGGTGACAATGGGTAGGCAGACTCAACGCTGCCTAACGTGTGTGTTACATTTACCAGCAAAGGTGGGGCAAAAGGGAATCCCGATGGCCAGGTTGTTTCTAATACCTTGCATGGCGTTGTGCGGCAGTTTAGGCAGCGCGTCTAACTTCTCCCACGAGTAGGATGGTGTGGGAATACCTTCATCTGAGCTGCAAAACATCATGATGTCACTGCCAACATCCAGAGTTCCCTGGATTCGACATGCTGGCACCGAGGGGGGTACTGGCAGATGAAAAGAATAGGCGGTGAGATGTCATCCACTTTACAATGCAAATATTTTTTTATATAAGGAAACATTCCATAGGCAGGAAATTATATGCAAATTAATGTTGGGATTTAAAGGGAGGAATCTAATCAGAAAAGAGGAATGTATACAGTACTTCACATTCTATTTGTGTGTCAAGGCTATTCACCACTTGAAAAAATTAGATATTTTACTTTTGGGTGAAATTTCATAAGTTACCTAAAATTAATAATAACCTTTAAAGTGAAATGAATTTGAGTTGGATGTAGAACATTTCAAAGTTTGCCAAACAGTCATTTTTTTTGTCTTAGTGAAATAAATGAACAAATAGTATTGCGTCAAGTACAATTTAAAAGAAAATTACCTTGGCCAAGGGTGTCAGACTAGGGTTGGTTCGCGCGATGCCCAACGTCAACCATTTTAGAAATAATATTTAGATTTTTTTTAAATAAATTGATTAAAAGAACTGGATTAAAAGCCCTGAATATTCAGTTTTTTTATAGATCTAAAATAATGTTTATTTTAGCTTTTTTAAACACAGAAAAGATTGATTAAATAACTACAATTATTGATTTAAAAAGGGGAAAATCAGAAAATGTAATATACATCTATACTCTTCATTTTAATGTGATCCTAAAACAGAAAGTCGGCACTTTCCCGGGCCGAACAAAATGATGCGGCGGGCCAGATTTTGCCCCCGGGCCGCCACTTTGACACATGTGACCTAGGCTATCACTTATGACCAAATAAATACTAAACTGAATTTTACAAAAATCTACAAAAGGAGCATGATAACCCTGTTAAACCAATGAGTTAAGTTGAAGTTGAATTAAATGTGATAACATTAGGATAAGTACCTAGCACTGTGAGCCCGATGACACCAATATTGCGCCCCCCTCTGTCAGGAAGGTTGTTCACCAGACACTGGTAAGTCCCGGTGTCTGCCAACTGGGTGTTGTTAATGAAGATGGAGGCACTTGTACTTGGCATGGTGGACACAAACCCCACACGGCCATTGAGGTGGTTTGCAAGGCTGAACACTTGGCCACCTTGGTAGATTATCACCTGCATTGACACATTAGAAAAGGGAGGCGGCACCAACAAGTTGATGGGTATGATTGAACGATAAAAATACATTTAGAAATGAAATAACTATTATGTATTCAGAATCATCAAATGAAGAAAAAAAAGTAATAATAAAAACCATTTGGTGTCTCATTTCTCTTTTTTAATGTCACACTTGAGTGGCTCTACATAGACCGTATAAAATGTTAGATTTGAGTTGAAAAAGGATCTCAAATCCCTCGAGAATAAAGAAATCAAACAAACAGACAAACCTATGTGAATATGTAGTTGCTTCGGGTTCAGTGGATAAAGAGAACATACTTGAAAGTGTGTTTTTTTTTTCCAACTATACGGCTCTTAAGATAAAAGCATCCATTTTATGTTATGTATAATTCAGAATCTTTGATTTCCGACGGCAACTGTAATCTGTTGCATGCAGACGGATGATAGCAGTTGTTTATATCATAGCTAAAGTTTGAATAACATTTTTTTCAACCTCACGGCTCCAAATTTGACAATGTCCAAAACATAAAAAAATAAAGGACGCATTTCTCTGATTTAAAACCCGACTGAGTCCAATGCAAAACAGCTCTCACGCCTCAGCTGGGCCTGCACAAAAGATGAAGAGGACACACAAACACATGGTTTGTGCACATGCGCACACCGACTCACACACAGAGGGGAATCAGAGGGGCCATTCACTTGACTGAAAAGAGTTTCCATTGAACTGTTCAAAGGCCCAAGCAGGGAAACAACCAGCTTCAGTGTGTGTGTGTGTGTATGTGTGTGTAGAGCGTGAGAGGGATCGTTTTGATGAAAACGGTGTACGTGTGTGTGTATCTCTCTCTACTGTCCTACGCTGCTGCTTGACGGTTGTAAATTGCGCGGCCGCAATTTCCTGAGTGCCGAGCACTCGCTTTGTCCTCTTACGTACAGATGAATAGGCAGCTCCTCAGCTGTGACGAGACTGAAACTTCATCTCCTCCATGTCTGTGTGGTTCGGTATGTCAGTGTGCATTCATTTACAACCCGTGGGAATAGTATATCAATGTATCACGAGTTAAAAGTGCGTGAGATAGCTCTCGCAAAATAACTTTCCCTGGCATACATTCACAGGCATTGCAAAATATTTCTGTTTTCCCATCTGTGGAATCCTGTGTCATACTTTGTTGACCTTACAATCTAATCTAGATGCTCACTGAAAATGATCCAATCAATTGACTTCACAATTCTGTTACTGCGCACATGAATGAGCAGTGAGAATTGTTATTATTGTGCAACAACTACGCCGGTTTGTTTTAATCAACAATCGTACATCTCATTGTAAATGCTGAGAATAGGCAGAGCTTGTTTGTTGCACTACATTGCACGAGTCAGTCTGTTGATCCAAAGTACTGCATGTGTCTAAATCACCTCATCTTCCTGCGTGACCTGCTTGGCTTGGCCACTGTGCGGATAGAAAAGAGGTCAGCACAGGCATTCAGATGACAGACTGAGCACAGAACTCTGCTGGCCCAAGCCAGGGCATGCCACCGGCTGCCTATCATAAACCTTCAAGTCTGTCCTTTCTCCCTAACAGAATCATATGGCACACATTGTATAAGCACGGCTACTTTAAGAGGTTACTTTCTGACGACCGCAGCCTACATCTGGGAAACCCAAAGGACCTTTTGGCTGCGGACACGAGGGATACAGCTACCGCCTAAATAAAGCCTGAATAAACCACTAAACCCCCACATCCTCCCTTCAATTTTCTAAGCGTAAGCCGTCACTGTTATCTCTTTCTATCCTCTGAGACATGAAATCAACAATATGGGCTCTCAGTCATTTTAAACTGCAGGTTTGCTTTACCTTCCACACCTTTATTGTCAGACATTTGTTTCACAGCTATTTCGAATTCATTGTCAACCAAGAAATTCCCGTTTTTAAAATTGGTTCAACTTTAAAAAAAAAAATCATCAGCTCCAGTTTAGTTGTTATAGTCATTTTCAACAAGTAATTTCAAATTCAATTGCATAAACTGGCATGCTAACTCTTTGATATACTAACCTGGATTTCTTGTTTAATTGGTCATCAAATTCATAACATTCATTCATAAGACGAGTTTACTTCTCTGCTCAAACTGAAACCACATATATTTTTTGCATGGTTTTAAATCATATAAACATTCACGGTGCAGGTTGGAAAAAGAGTACACTCCCCTCGGGTAAGGACTTCTCCAAGAGCTAATAAGAGTTAGAAGACAGCCATCCTTGAGTCCAATTAATGTGTCAAGATGAAAGGTGTTGGTTCAAGCTGCACGGCCTTAATTTTTTTTATATTCTCTCTATGCTCAAGGCGTGTATCAAGCCTACCACAAAAGGGCTACAATGGTTCTACATTCCTGTAATTGACTGGCAACAAGTTCTAGGTATTCTTCACCTACTACCCATAGTTTAAGAAAAAATTGATTCCCCATGTTGACTTAAAAAAAAAAATCGAATTTTTGAGAAATTCATGCTATTATCATACTGGATATATAATTTATGGCATGTTCTTAAAAATGGTAAAAAAAATGTCCAATTTGAAAGTAAGAGAGAAATATATTGTTATATGCATGTACAACATGGATGGAGCAGTGAAATGAAGTGCTTTGCGTTGTGTAACTGAGAGCAGAGTTCGAATATTTTTTGTGCTTTTTCGAAGCACTATATAGCCTTGATCCTACAAGGACTGCAATTAAAATAATCCTTTATTGATGCCCAGATGGTCCTGTTAATTGTCACTTTTGACTCTACGTATGCCTTAAATTCATCCTCTGATGGATTTGAAGGTTCGGATGAGGATCAGAATTTGATCATCTGAAATACGTTGACAGATGTTATCTATTACAGATTAACATCATTTTTGCATCAAAGATTATCACTGACCTCAATATAAAAAGAGCACTGGTTCACTTCACACACACACACACACACACACACACACACACACACACACACACACACACACACACACACAAATGCAGTTTTTGGGCATATTCAATACACATTTGCTACAAATCTGAAATAAATATAGTGGCGGGCAGTGCATTTCAGAGCTAGGCCTTCAGTAGTGCTCATCTGAATTAATCCAACCATCAATAACTATTTTATGGCTATCAAATCTTTATTGCAGTTAGAGCTGGTACAAACATGCATGAAAAAACTAAATCAATAATAACCTCACACAATTGCAATAGTATCTAGGAATATAGCTATTTATGGTAAAATTATTTGACTTAATCCATCCTCCTTTCTATCACCGAAAAGATTTGGAACTACCCTGTTGTATAGATTATCCGTGCTTTTCAGTCATTCCCCGAAATGAAAGTTCCTGCTATCCCACCCAAAATGACACAGTCTATCACTCTTATAAGGATTTCCATAATTTTCTTCACCTTGTGGTCATGGGGCACCGATTTCCTGCACACTTGCTCTCTGAGCTGTAGATTCTCTCTGGTCTCCCTAAAAGTTTTGGAGAGCACCGTTGCTTGTATGTGTCCGGCAGTGCTTTGGTGTCGCTTTGCTTCCTCGGTTAGTCAAAGGTTCAAATGCAGTATTTCTCCAAACCCCGTAAATCTGCAACTAGATCAATTTCTTCTCCTCCTTCAGCCATTGTGCGTTGACAAAACAGCTATTAAATCAACACATCAATATAAGTGCTTGGGCAGCTCGCTTTAGATGCAGTTTGCTACCGCCAGCTAGTACACTATTTCACTATCCAATCATGGGGTGTCAAAACGGTTCTATGAGACAGGGCCAGCACAACTGATTATGAAGGCCTACGGGTAGATTTCTGACCCTGGCTATAAATAATGACTTAAATGTGATTGGTCAAATGCTTAAATTTGAAAACTCAATACATAAGCAGCGTAATCAGACTGTCTTGCCCAGAGGAACAGATCCAGACTTGGAGTCAAACCCTCAACCTCAGAACTGTGGGGCATACGCGCTAACCACTTACCCTCTGGGCCAGCTAGTAAAAATTTGCAAATTATAATATAACCAGTGAATGATAAATCACTTTATATTAAAGTAGAGAAAGGCTTTTCTTTAGGATATTACACAATGATCCGTTAATATCATTAGTTTCTAAAGAAAAAATAGCGGAATCAGGTGCAATCAGCCTTGTGTCTATAAAACACAAAATCACACGACATGAAACGCACAAACAGAATTATATATTAATTAACACCAAAGAAGCCAGGTTTTCTGTGTGAAAAGAGTTGACATTTTTCATGTTTTTGCCATGTGCCAGAGCTCAATAAGTAGCACTGTCGCTTTTTATCCGAACATGGTATTCAAATTTGAGAAGACCAAGCGCAAGCTGAGTGGTCCAAGAGCGCTTTTTAGAGTGCTAACGTCGGCTGTGAGGGCGTGTAAGTGTACAGAGTTCTGTTCAGTAATTCTTAATGGCTTTTAGCATCAACTGTAATCATTCATGACATTTTCTTTCTCCAAAATGACCTTGTTCTAGGACTGTCATTCCCCACCACGCAAATTCACACAAAGAACTGAAAGTGCTTGTTTCTTTTTGTGTAAATGTCACTGCATGGGTCTGTTATTTGTGACAATGTGCACTTAAAAAGTTGTTATTCTGTGTTCATACTTCTAAAGTACATATCATTATATAATGTGGTGAAGGTGTGGAATGAGACAGTGAATATCTTGTGGCAACCCAAATCACATGCAAGTTGGATGGCAGTGGCAATCCACATGAAATATTTCCGTTTACATAAGGGTGTGAGGCTGCTTAATTCTGTTTTCGGTTGTTTGAATTCAAGGATCTGTTGTTTCTTGTCTCTGGAGCACTGTGCATGTCTCTTTGTGTCCCTCCATGTTGCATTAACCCAATATATAAGCTATGCATGGATGCATTCAGATCTATGCTGCACTTTAAACCAGCAGCTTGTCTGAAGGTAGTTTGCGCGTCGGTGTGTATGTGTGAGCTTCTATCCATGGTGAACAGCTGCTCTATAGAGCCTTTCGTGGGCATGAGCTAATTAGTGCAGAAGATAATCATATTATTTGGACGGCCGACCACCAGAGGTTCAAAGTGAGGGGAAGCAGGTGAGCTTGTATGGCCCGCAGCTGCATGTTAAATAACTTAAAATGTATCACATAAGTCCTGAAATTGGGAAGGACAAGTTAAGGTGAAAGTGAGAGAGGGAAGGTGAGAAAAAAACACAAAGGATACTAAAAGGGGAAGCAGAAAGTGTTCAAACTAATGGCATAACACAATCAAGACCAAATTATTCTTCTGTTTCAGTCTGTTTGTGTGAAATGAGGAAAAAAAAATCTTGGCAGACTTTAAAAGCATAGGCACAACCTCTACATCTACTATTTAAACCTACCAGCTACAACTTGTATATAATGTATCCCCAAAGTGCGTTCAGATGCGCCGCAAGCGATTTGCTGGCAACAAAATAAGCCATGTTTTTGACTTTGCATAAATTGTGGGGGTACGTTGGTCACAAGGGTTCTGCAATGTGTATGGTGACAGATGTTGTTTCTGTTTAGCAAGTCAGAATGACATCAATAAAATGTTCAGTTAACCCTGTTTGTACAGAAGTATATTTAAAACTAATCAAAGTTGATTCCTTTGTGATGAATTTGGCAGATTGCTTTTAGTTTTGACTAATTATGAGTAAATCAGTTCTTGGGATAAAATAAAGTATGTTATGGCAGATTATATGAGTAATATTTCTATTCCAGAAGTGGTTTTCTGACTAGGATTTTTCGTAAGTAAACATTTTCCCATTGATATGTTTTCTAGCTCTAATGAGCTCTCTATAAATGGGGTTTGATTAAAAAAATATTTTAACTGCCTTCTTGCCACATATAATTTAATCGGCAACAATCATGACAACTTTAAAAATAAGATTAGTTTAAGTTTGAGAGTAATTTAAAATAAAACTTCAAACTGTAGTGTGTGTCAAACTGTATATACTTATTGGGCACACCTGCATCTCAACTAATACCGTTTTACCCAGTTCAATTCTCTTTTCAGTAGAGTAGCAAAGCTTTATCTTATCATGAATGTCATTAGATTGTGTGGTAGTACCAAAATGCATGATGGTTTGACAGTTCCGATTGTATATATGTTGTCAGAAATATTCTACTGGCTTTATCTGAACACACCTTGTTACAATCCAACATGAGAGTATGTACCTGTTTTGACTGCAAAGATGTCAGTTGAAAGCAGCCATCCCCATGAGGCAGTTGAAGTGAGGTTACATTGGAAAGTAAGTTAGAATAATTTCAACTATTCCCCAGGCTGCTTGACTACATCTTCTCCGCATTGCACCTTTAATTCACTGTTTCTTCACTTAATAGCTATGGAATTGAGCACCCTATGGGTGAGTGCGTGAGTGAGTGTGTATGTAAGTGACTCCACCTGTTCTGGCTGGTTGGCATTGGAGAGCGGAATCACCATCCAGATGATGTTGAGGTTGTTGAGAGCAGCGCTGGTGGTGAAGGAGCAAGGCAGGACGGCTGCTTGGCCTCGGGCTACCTGGATACTGCTCTGTGACACCATCACATCCAGTGCCTGTACACTTGCTGCAGGGGAAGCCAAAAAAACCATTAGTGATTTTGTACACAAGGGAATTTACGGATGTATTAATGTGTCCACATTGCATGATTTTACAGAAATATATCTATAAAAATCCATAAAATCAGTGCACTGGACTGTAAACTTCAGGTTCAAGGTGAAAAGAAGCTGCTATAGCCCGGACATTGCAGTAACTTAAAGGGTTGTCTGGCAGTTTGGTATTTTTTATCTAATCTTATTGTATATTGTGCATTTTTGAAATGTTGGGATCATCTTAATATTCAGTCTTTCATTAATTTTCCATACTGCTTATCCTCACAAGAGTCGCGGGGAGTGTTCGAGCGTATCCCAGCCAACTATGGGCACCAGGTAGAGGACACCTTTAAATGGTGGTCAGCCAATTGCAGGACACAAAAAACAATAATGTCATAATAATACACAGGGGCAATTTAAAGTGTTTAACCAGCCTACCATTTATGTTTTGGAGATGTGGGGGGAAACAGTACCCAGAGAAAATCCACACAAGCCCAAATACAACCAACAGATTCATATTTTCAATTTAGAAATCTCAAAATCTGAATAAGATTTGGCTAAATTGTCCGTTTATTTCATGTAAATATTTTTAAAGTGGAAAAATAGTTCGAATAATAATTTATTTCAGTTTTTGCCCTCAGTTTTCTAAGATAATTTTCATTTTAATGCAGCCCTGAAAATATAATTTCTCAGCAACTCCTAAGCATATTTTTATTTTAAACAGACATGCAAAGATTGTAAAAAAACGGCATACTAACAATGTTTAACAATAACATAAAGGGGGTTATGTTATTGCTGCAAGGTATCAACAGCTTGTGATTTGCGGTAAAGTCATTTCACACCCTGCAAAGGAAGAATCTGAGGAGCTAGGTTTCCCTTCTGAACACCAGATGCCAGATATACCAGACTTACAAAGACAAATATGAACATGCAAAACCTATTTCTGGTTCAGCTAAAGAAATTACAGCCTAAACTAAATTACATCTCTCCCCCAAGCCCCCGTCCAAACCCTCAATGACTTCATCTTATCGAAAGATTGTGAGGGGGATGATGCTCTGAATGAATTACAGATAATTGATCATGTCCTGTTAATCCTCTTTGTTAGTGATGATGTCTGGGGTTGATTTTGCTCTTAGCATGCAGGAGTCAATCCACATGCCCAAGAACTGAAACGCTAAATATGATTTTTAGCTCATTTGCGTTTGGGCTATCTCAAAAATAAATGTCATTTACACCCAGTATCGCCTCTGGAAGTTTCTTTTGTTCTCATTTGCTTTCTTGGTCTGGCTAAAACCTGCATGACTTCCCACGCTTTGTTTTTGCTGGAAGACACAGCACGTTATATACACTCACAGTTGACACAAGGGAGGTCAGCTAACATCTCATCATTGATAAAGTCATGAAAATGCATTTAAATTATTCAGGCGTTTTTTTCACTTATTGACATTCCCCTCAAATGTCAACCCCACTGTGACTCCTTGATCCAATCAATGCCCATATGGTAAGCTGACAAACAACTTCCTCATTAAAGCGAAGCAGGTTGTTGCTTTTATGTCACATTGAATGGAATAAAACTCTGAAGAGAAAGACGTATAGAATGACAGAACAGCTTTTCAAATAGAGAGTATATTAGTAAGTATAAAGCGTATAAAGTGATTTATTTTTATGAAGCATTTATACGTATATTTATGAAAGCGAGACAGCAACAACAGACCGTATAAAGAAGGAAAAAATAAAGATTATATGTAGTATTGTAAGTGTTTTTTTGGCACTCACAGTCTCTCAAACAGTTCTTTTGACAATGAGGCAATATTTGCTGATATTGCCAAATCTTTGATTAAGGGGTCCGATAGATTTGATACAATATTATTTACAGATTTAACACAATTAGTTCGGGCCTTTTCACATGGTAAAGCATTATGCGTTTTTTTTTTGGGCAGAAATCCTTTTATTCAAATAAAAACATTCTTTGTTGCAGTGGACATCAGTCATTAAATCCAACATGCCACCTTTTTGTTAGGAAACAAATTTTAAACTAGCCATCTCACCCCATTTTTCTTTTAAGATTACGAATCTGGTCTGCCAAAATGTGTTGTTGTAGGCTGTGGAAAAATTTGTAAAGATGCTGAATTATGCTTATCTCACTATCTGTCTTTTTGGTTGGCTCATAACAGCACTTATAGTAAATACTGATCTTGTGATAAAGCACTTTACTCAATGTTTCTTTTAAATATCCTTAGCATGGGCTGAGCTCAGCAGTTATCTACATTATTATGTAAATTTGTCATTACCTGGGTGGTAGCCTAAACCTCAAATGAATACTCATTTACAAAATTGTGATATTTAACTTCAAAACATCACATCATATTTTGTAGGAAACTCATCGGTTGAACTCACAAAGTTATTTGATGATAGAGCAGAAATGAAAAGTGGTGTTTCTAGGGAGGCCAAATGGAAGCCATCATTGCAGGCAATGAAACAGCCATTGAACAATGATGGGGGAAAAAAACAAAAGTAATGTGGTGGAAAGCCAGTGTTGCTCATTCAAAAGACATGAGCCAAAATCTCTAAAAGTGTTTTTTTTGTTGTTTCTTCTGTTTATCCACTCTGTGCTTGAGAGGAAAGTTAAAGTTTGAACCATTGTTGCATAGTGAAAACATATATATGGCATATATTCACATCTATTTCTTTCTTTTGAATTAGATTGGATAACTTTATTCATCACATATTTGAGAAATTTCACTGTCAAAATATATAAATATACATATACGGATCTCCTTGTGCTGCACTTCACCCTCCTCAGCATGCCACCCAAACATTTTCCCATCGACAGAGGTTTAAAAATCTCTCTCATCTCATCTACCCCACCCATCCTAGTTGACCTACTACTAGTACTCTCTTGACTAGCACTCATGCTGCCATCTCCCAGAGTTTAGATGCTATACTGAATAAAACCTTAACTTTACCAGATCAAGATCAACAAGTTGAGTGTTGCATTTAAAGATATTATATTAAGTTTGATATACTACAATGATTGGAAACCTGAAATGTTCCCATGCAAACGATTTAGAGAGCCTCACCACACTTATAAGAAAGGATTTAAAAGAACTATCATGTCAATGCTTAGCATGATTATAATTTTAAGTGATTTTGTTTTTTCAAGCGTCAGTCCTCCACAGTTTGCGTGTGGTGTTTGGTCATACCCTATCACATGAGCATCAGCATATTCAACCTACTTCCTCATGAGACCCAATATGGCTTGTTTAAAACTGGTCCAGCTAACTTTATTTATTTATTCTTTTATTTGAATTATTTATGCATGAACAATGTCTAGTCAAAAACTTGCAAAACAGTGTACTCAGTGTTTGGAGGACAAATGTGAATGGCATTAAACTTTTTAAAATTGATTGTTTCTGACAACTATTACAGATCAAGGATAACCGGCGACCAGTGATGAACATTAAAGTATTGTGCTTGACTGGATAAAGTGAGTGAGCAGAAGGTTAAAGTAGGCCAACACTACCCTCATGCACAGATAAGCCTGGGTACTGGAAGACGACTGATAAAGCGGTGAACAGATGGCTCAGCACATGCATACCGAAACTTAACTAACAGACACATGCACGCAGACAAATACGCTGAGACAAACACACACACAATGTCCAAAAGCATAAAGTACCAACTTCAATGGAAAAAACAAATCACAAATTGCCAGCCCAACTCTAAACACACTTCACATGCTTAACAAGATTACACAAACATGCTGGTTTACAAAAACGACATTTGTGAAACAAGACCTGGATTTCCCCTAAAGAATCAAAGCTACTTTATGTAACGCCTCTGTTTGGAGTAAATTTGTTTTCTGGCAGCCCATGTATTTGTTGTCAATATAATGACAACAAAAGCATTCAATTCGATTGAAACCTTCCGCAAAGTGTGCATATAAATCTCACTTCCTGGCAACCATACTGATCTGCCAGCAAGATGTCATGATTGGCAACATGCTTAGATTTGGTCTTTGGCAGCTATTACTGTCGTTCAAATTGGTGACATGCCCTTGTTTTTCCAAATGAAGCAGGAAAGAACAATATACTTTCATTAACTTAGATTCCAGGCAGCGTATTTTCCGCACTATAAGGCACAAATAAAAGACTTTCAAATGTCTCCTTAGAATTTTCTGCTATATGAATCAATATTGGTTAATCATTGTATGAAATCACCTTTAGCACAGCTCTATCTAATTCATGTATAACCCAAGTCCGAACCACCACTACTACAACTCCATCTAGTGGATGTAAAACACAATCCCCCACTACTACTGGTAGTACTACTACCAACCACTAACACTGCCAACGCTACTGGTGGTACTACTACCAACCACTAACACTGCCACTACTGCTGGTAGTACTACTACAAATCACTAACACTGCCACTTCTACTGGTAGTACTACTACCAACCACTAACACTGCCACTACTACTGGAAGTGCTACTACAAACCACTAACACTGCCACTACTACTACTACCTCTTATAATCTGGTGCGCCTTAGATGTCAAACAAATGTTAAGGCACCCCATTCATTGAAGGTGCGTCCTATAGTTTGGAAAATAAAGTGGCAATAGCATCAACATACTAATCTAATAATGTTCTGGTAAATCAGTCACAAATTTAGTTGTTTTGAAAATTCACTATCGAGAAAATGTTACAAACATTTGTTATGAAAGCCGAAATGGCAACCATTTATAGTGACATCTCAGTGGGAAAACAAACAAACATTTAAGAATCAGTGAAAGGGCTCAAATGGATTCAAATCAATTGTTCGTATTACATTCAACTGAATCAGTGGTAATGGAGGCATGAAAATGTCAACTATGGCTGAGTCGTGTTATTTGTAAGAGTTTGTATTTTTTCTTCTCTTGTTAAATCCTCAGCAGTTGGGATAATTAAGGTAATTCAAACATTCCCTGCTGTGTTGTAAGTTCAGTCTCACCATCATTAAGCATTGTAGTTTCTCTCGCAGATTAAGGACAAATCCTGACACTATCTCCACTGTCTGCACGGACAGGTGAACCTAATGTAATCCAAGTCTCTAGCCAGGGCAAGTAGATAATGCTGGTGTGTCTATTCTTGGAACCCTCATTTAGCCCGAGGTAATCTTGTCTGACCGCCATGCACTAATTGTCTTGTAAGACAGTATTGACTATACAATATTTCCGCACTCTTAAATTTGGGTGGATGTTAATTCCCTTAAAGACTCTCTACCTTCACAGTAGTTCTCCAAAATTTAAAGTAGTGATCTCAAATACATCCTTAGGCCCCCAAAACCCTTGGAACCAGCAGGGCTTCTGTAGGTGACTCAATCCAATAGGATGGGCTGTGATGATTTATGTTTTATTTAATTCTCTGTGTAACTCACCTTCATGTTGAACACTGACTTCAAACAAAGTAGAAAAAAAGAAAATTATGAGAACAATGGTTGGGGATTGGCAGCAGAATATTATAGTGAACACCTTATATTTAAAACTCTTATGAATTGATTCGATTTTGTGTTAAATCAGACAAGTAATTTCTTCCAATTGACTAGAAATTCAACATTTGAAGGCTGGTAGGCAGCTGGTTTCTCAAAGTTTGTTTCAAAAATATTGCTGAAGGCATTGCTTTTTTTCTGCAATTGTCTCCTGCTTCATATTCGCACCACTGTGGTTGCCTGATCTCATGTGGGACTGAAGTAACAGTCGCCTCGGATTGTATGCCTGAGGCTTGCACTGCCTATACTTCACATAAAATGAACGTGCGCAGTAATTGTTCTGAATCTGGGGTTAATACAGTACAGTTCTGAAACTTTCTGTAATCTGCATGCACTTTTCTCAAGAACTCATCTGAAATTTGACTTGCTTTTCATATTACATTGCACCGATAGTATTTTTTAAGCATTTCACGTACAACATTGTTTTTACTGATCGATAGACACACCGAATAATGAGAAATTAATAGACAATCAAGAAAATTAATGTAAGGGGGCGGGGGATTCTTCAGTTTTACATTACCCATCTAAAGTTCAGCACAAAATGAGAATGTGGAAGATAGTTTGAAGAGCTGTTATGATACAGTATACCTTGTGGCTAAACTGTCAGGCACACCTGTCAACAGAGTACACTGCCCTTTGTGTTAAATCAGATGGAGTTTATCATACGTCACCTTTACTAGAGAATTTTTCTTTCTTTTTTTTTGCACAAGGATCTTAATTATAGGAAATGGCTGAAACTGATTGTTTCAAAGTAAGCAAATTGTGTTTTTCTATTTTACATTTTATGTTTGAATCAAATTACCCATGGCAAGAGAAGTTTCTCTCAAGCAAATTTATGGTATAAAGAGTAAACTCCGTCTACAATGTCTTGTGCGTCTTGTATCTGCCTTGCTACTGCAACCAAGACATTTCCCGAATACGAGATGAAATAAAGTTCTAATCTAATCTAACCTTAAGAAAAAGCCACTAACAGAGCAATCAAATATTGAATGATTCAAACAACATGCATGACTTTGTTAAAATATACAATTCATTCATTCATTTTCTGAGCTACTTATCATCACAAAGGTCGCAGCGGGTACGGCTGCTCATCCCAGCTAACTATGAGCACGAATAGGAATAAATAGGAAAAAAGGGTGCTGATAGGAGGAACATAACTTGGACTGTTTTGTTGTCTGGAGATAGCAGAATGCCATTTCCTCATATTAGAATGCTGAATAGAGAACCAAAAAGTCAGACCTTGACCACTACTTTTAATTTCAGCAATACTGAAAAAACGTGGGCAGTGACCTTTTGATGGTTTCTTTTTGTCCATCTGTTTCTCAATCTATAATGTTTTTTGCTTTCTGGGGCCTGCCATCTGACATCCCTTCCAGAAGACTAATACCAATTATTCATTTATGCATGATCTGTCTTTTCAAACGATATGTAAAAAGACTGAGAAGTTAGTGACTTCCCTTCACCAGCTGTCACACTCCATTTTTCGCCAAGGTTTTGGGGCTATGTTGAAACAAAAGTTTGCTTCCTCGGACAGCTGCTCATTGCGGACTCTACTATGACAAACAACTCGTCAAGTGATGGATGGAATCAGATGGAGGGGAAAAAGTGCACAACATTGATTATTCATTTGAATCCAATTAAAGAATGAAATCACTCATTTTTGTTTTCTAATCCACTACATCTGAAGCATCATTTATCATTTCAGATCATATTTTGAGTAATCAATCACTCCTGCTTAGAAATCCATTAACCATTACAATCCTCACACTTTAAAGGTGTTTGGCAAATTATGACATATTTAGCTTTGATATAAATGACTATTATTAATAACTTGTGTGAGAACACAACTTATATTTTAACGATCCAACAATAATTCAGGTAAGTAGGCCGTACATGGAATCGAAGCAACAAAAGGTTAAAGGGAATAAAACAATAAAAACTTTGAAAAACTGCAAAAAGGCTATAATTTCTTCGTCACACTTTTCTGGCAACCTCTTTCATAAGTCGTTTTAGTAGTAACTGTTTCATTTATATACTTCATACATTCAGGGTGGTCCCCCTACTACCCAAAGTTGGCTGACATAGGCTCCAGCACGACCATGGCCGTTCTGAGGATAAGCACTATGGAAAATGAATAAATGAATATACCAGTCAAATGTAAATTTGATTTCATGTATAAGGAATGAAAGGCAAAGTTTACTATACTGCGGCACATGTAGACACCCCCATCATTCTTACACTACTCAGCAAAAATTGCATAAATGCTGAGTCAGTACACTGCTATCTGTATTTTCTCCCATCCTGCAAAGAAGTGTGAGAAGTGAAAGCTTTGTTCACTAATCAGCTAACCAGAGCACATACAAGGCAAGAAAAAGTTATCGCAAATCTGACTTTAAAAGAAAATAAAATCTGCTCTGTTGAATGTTTTTGAGGGATTAAATCTATATTTTCTATTTTGGTGCTTATTCCATTTTACAGTATATGTATATTTTTGAGTGTGTCTTTTTTGTGTTTGCGTGTTTGGGTGGGTGTGTCAGCATGTGCTTGATGGAGCAGAGTCCCAATGCCAAGCACATCTGTTCCGGACGCCTCTGGCACAGCCATATGGCTGGCAAGCACGACTCATCCTTTTCTTCCACAAAAGAGAGAGTTTACAATGAAAAACAGGAAATGAGCAAGCGTGTGTAGCGTGTGAGAAACATACGAGTGAAAGAAGGCAAAAGAAGGCAAAACGGGGCTAACAGCTGAAGAGTGAGGAGTCACACGTGCTGCCCATTAGGAGAAAGAGGCACCCTCATTCAAACAGACTAATGTTTTAAACGCCCCCGACACAACAGCACGTTCACCCTCCGCATCTCACAAAGGTCAGGCCACATTTTATGTCATAACTCAGCTGTCGGATTTTCACCTGGATTAGAGTTTCCCCCTGAACAACAAAACATAAGAGGTCGCTTCCAGAAATTAGTGTAGTATAGAAGTAAAGTTGTGTAAGTTTGTAAAACTGATTGGAGAGAGAATTTAACAATCTACTGTGCGTTTTCTCTTTGTAAAGCCATCATTTTATTCAATTATTTTATCCTCAAAAGGGTCAAATGGGGTGCTGGAGGCCATCCACGCTGACTTTGGGCCAGAGGCAGGGGAAACCCTGAATCTTTTTGTAAAGCCATAATATTATTCATTCATTTTCTGAACCGCTTTACCCTCACAAGGGTGACAAGGGGTGGTGGAGCCCATCCCAGCTGACGCCATAATATTATGTTTTCGTTTTTGTCACTCAAATTATGTATATGAGAAAAATCATAATTACTCTATCATGTTGAAATAAGTAAATGTTTTTGTTAAAGCATAAGACCCATTTGAATGATTTGAGGCTGCAGAGAAAACTCATTCTGGCATTAGAATTTACAGTATATGTATACAATTTTAAACCCACAATTGAGTCTTTCCAAAAACATTTCACATACTTCACTTGAGAGTTGTAAAATTCCAATACAAAACAGCTTGAATCTGCATAAATCACTCACAAGCTCAAGATGTTTAGCACCAAGCAACACATTTTGCTTCTCAGCATTTCAATGTTGAGAGGAAACACTGATATTCAGGCTTTCCTTAAATCTGACTTGTAGCTTTTGAAGTATCATCAGAAAGCCTGCCTTGCATACATCACATTCTTCCTTTTCTTGCTCTCCTCCCCATCTCCTCTGATCTCAACTGTAGCTTGTTCCTTATTAAACTAGACTTCACATCCTCCTCCTCTTCATTCTCATCCCGTGCCTTGTTTTTTTCCCCCTCTATTGCCCGAGGGTTTTCATGGACACCATGGTAATATGGAGGAATCAATACCTTCAGTGTATCAACTGTCCACGGACTGCTCAACTACTTGATGGTGTAGATCAGGGGTCCCTAAACCGGTCCCCAAGGGCCGCTGTGGATGCAGGTTTTTGTTCCAACTGATCCAGCACAGACAGTTTGACCATTGACATTTCAGCACAAAACAAGAAGCACTTGAATGCAACCCACTGATTGCACTTATAGGACACCAGATTGGTGAAAATGTGTCCACTTTCCGGGTGGAATGAAAACCCGTACCCACTGCGGCCCTTTGTGGAATAGTTTGGTGACCACTGGTGTGGATGGTGACGGTGCAAACTTGTGCATGGAAAGGGGATTTTGGATGTCGCTCTGAAAACACAAACCCGTTGATTGTCTTAGTGTGTCAAATTGCCCTGACACTGCTTGTGGCGTGACTGGAAGGCCCGGAGTTGAGTCTGGGGATCAGTGTGTCTAGTCACGAGGATGTGAGGACAGTACATGAATTCATGTGAAGAAGTAAGCATTTAAGTAGACCAGGAGTCTCAAGCCTGCGGTCCTGAGTTCAACTACTACGGCCTAAGACACACTCCCCAGCTGTTTCTCAGTCTACACATAAACGTGTTGTTTTTAGACATTTTTGAACAATTGAGATCATTGAAAATATCTTGTTTGTGATAATAATGCAGTGGAAATTACCCAAAAAGAACGTATTTATGTTTTTTTTTTTTTTTAAAAGATGGTGCCAGCAAAAAATAAGAGAGAAAGAAATATAATATAACTCAAAGAATTCCGTCTGGCCAAAAATATATTAGCTCCTGTATAGTGGTGCTTTCTGGCAAAAGGCAACTTAATGAGGGTGCTCTGCATAGATCTAAGTTTTATCAAGCCATACTTCTTTGAACATTCTCAGCAGAACCTTTAAAAGTTCCGTGGCTCAGTGTCGATCTTGTCAGAGTAAGGTTAGGGAGGGAAGCCTATCCTTCTTGATCCTTCCTATGATTCATGTGCACTTTCTCCAGCTTTGTTGCTTCTGCCTCACATACTATCACATCTCTTGGATAGAAATACATAAGAGCTGGCCAGAAAAAAAACATGGTATTATTAATAGAGCTTAGCACATGCATCGAAAGGGGTATTATAATGCTGAAGGCTCAACATGTTGATACCAAACACAAAATAGAGACATACTTTAGTAACAAAGCAGATAGCTGATAACTCCTAAGTATCTCGAGGCAAATGTACTCACGACACTATACTCTTACATTCGTACAACAATACGCGCACACACACCAAGAACACACCCCTTAATAATCAGCTGAGCTATTCACGGCTCAGGGCTACACAGAATGGAAGCATTCATCACATGATTTGTGTGGAGACATTCTCACACTTCATCATACTATTCCTGTTTCTAGGGCGGGAACTGTGAATGCATAATGTTTTCCTCAACCTCTGCCGTAAAAGCAAAATTGAAGTGTGGAGGACATACAGTATAAAAGGTTGAGAAGAATCCTTGTGACAAATAAACACTCGTGTTATGACACTAGAAAAAAGTTGGCCACAAAGAACAGGTTGTACCAGTCAATTAAGTGAGGATATAGTCATAAATATGATGGACAAAGTATCAACTACAGTAAGTAGAAGACGAAGGGAGAGTGAGGTCTCAATTTCGGGTGATGTATGACGTTAGGTGCAAAAAAACCTGAAGGCTCTCATTGGTTAGCCACTGGAAATTGATCTAGCGCTAAGAACGTGGAATGGTGAGTGTGATTCTAAACCTGTGAATGTGAAGGAAGCTGGAACTGTCTAATAAAACACAGTGATTACTGGCTGAGGGGTTGGGGGCAAATGGAGGCAAAAATAAATTCTGGCTCTCTATGACTCAAAATGGCTCTTACATCGACTGAGGAAATGTTTATTGATCCCCTGCTGTTCCATTATCTTTCAATGTCCTTGTGCTACTACTACACAGTATTTTCAATTGAAATAACTTTCACTAGAATGTGTTTTTTTTTCATGAGCCTTTAATGGTTTTCCCCTTTACAATAACCAATATGTTATTGCCTAAAAATCTTTCCATCCGATCTATACCTCTACTTATGAACAAAACTGTTGGTAAATTCAATTTTGTGCTGTAGATATTGGATAAGTTGTGCAAAAAAAGCCAGTAAAATGTGATTTTCATTATTTGTCATGAGAGTAGTTTATACTTGCTCTGCCAGATGAGAATTGTATAGATTTCAGAAGAGTGGGTAAAAGTATGAAACATGTTTCATTGAATAAAAACTAATTACAATTGTGTTTTAAAAAAGCTTGACAATGCAAAAGAAAGTGCGACTTACAATTTGCTCTTTGAACTGAGTAAATGCAGGAAAGATGCAATCTGAGATCAGATGTCAATGGATTGAACCGTTAGAGCAATGCTGTTGACCCATATCTTAAAATTCAAAGCAAAGGACAGGGTGAAATGGAAAAAAGTTGACCCCTCATGGGATAAGCCGAAAGTCTAATAGCAGTAGTAATCGTTTTGTAAATCTGATGAAAGGTTCACGACATTAACTTTTGTTTTGTTGTATTACAAGTTTCAGGTTTCACAGATTGCTTATGTTTCCCCTGCTATTGAAGGCCAGGACAAATGATCCATTAGTGGTCACTTTAAATGTCTAAACAAGAATGAAACTACATTTATCTGTTCAAAGAGTGACCATGTAATTTCATTACTTCAGGAGATACAGCTGCTAATAACTTTAGTGGCTTGTAGTTTTCCTTTTGTGGACTGACTCCAACTTCAAGGCCAGTGGAATTTTTATTTTAGTATTTTAATATATGAACATCTGTTTTTTTTAAATTGCTCCCGCTTTGGCCCATAAAAGTTCCTAAAAATTATGGCATCATTTATAACATGCTTATTTCTTTAGTTAAATATGTTTTTATATATATAAATATTTATATATGTATTAACACATATAAATATTTGTGTGTGTGTGTATATATATATATATATATATATATATATATATATATATATATATATATATATATATATATATATATATATATATATATATATATATATATATATATATATATATATATATATATATATACATATTTATATACATTTATTCATTTATTTATGTATGTATTTATTAATTTATGTATATATCTATTTATTTATGTATTTGTTTATTTATGTCTTATCACCTTCACTTATTTATTACCTTTCTATTCATGTCTAAATTGTCTTTTCCTGTCTGCATTCTCACCCTCTTGCTACTGAGACAATGAAATTTCATGAATACAGAATGAATAAAGTTATCCAATTCAATGTTCAAAACTGAAGCGACATGTTAATAAACGAGAAGGTTTAACGAGTTATCATCGTCTTCTTCTCCGGAGATGGGAAGAAATGAGGCGGCCTAAGTTTGTGACACAGTAAAAGTTCATTTGGGTGAAGTGGGAATTTGGAACTGTCTGAATTTGAGAAACAAAATCAAATTATTGGGCAAAAACATGAGTTTCTAATGATACACAATAAGTAAGCATTGTTTGCACACAGGTCATATATCATTGTGTAGTCATTCATTGATTGCCCGTATGCGGTCACCAGAACAATCATCATTATTGATTTTTCCTAACCAATATGAGGGCATTAGAGTCAACGAGTGGCATCACTGTCAATGCCATTTAGCTACTGAGAAGGGGAAGGGAAACCACACAGATTGCCTGTGGTGGTATAATTGAGTAGCATTTCAAAAACACGAATAAATAAATCAGTGATTACTTCTCTTTGTGCTGTAGCAGAATTATTGAATATTCATGCTGGTAAATGCATTCATGCAGGAGTCTCTCATGAGTTTCACCGTTTTGTCTTTCTCCTCTATCTCTCACTCACAAACACACACAGGCACAATAGAAATGCTTTGAAGACTCTTTTTTTCCACGCCTTTATGCCTACAACATAAAATTGAAGGCTCTCCCATTACTTCTTAAAATGGAAATATTTCAAGCATTTTTTGCCCAAAAACAAACAGAATGTTTAAACCAATTGTAATTGAGTGAATTCTATAAATCTCATGTTTCTTGTTTGGTGAGATTTATGGAGATTGACTGACAAACTGTCATTGTTTAAGCAGTGGTTGTAAAACTGCCACCTTTTTCACAAGACGGAATAAATCAATTTACTGCATGTCTTCTCTTACAGCTTCACAAGCTCCTTTAATGATGATGTTCATGGCATGAGAAGGTGATATCATAATTTATTCGCTGTGCTTTTTTCACATTTTGTGACATATCTGTGCAGTTTTATTGTACGAGAAACTATGAACATGCACAAAAGCACATTTAGATACATGCAACACACACAAATATGCACATACACCATTGATGGCAACTTAGCCTGCATGATTACTGTGACTCTAAGCTGCTTAGGGGTTCGGCCCCATCTGGCTCTAGTGTTTGTGGCATCATTCAACCGCTCACCCCACCCTCACATAACAACAACTCATACACACGTCACTCCTTTCCACCAACCTCTTCCTATTTCATCCTCTATCATGCACTCCCACTGACTCTCGCACAAACATACATAGACACGGCGAAGGCGGAGCAAAAGGGATGATAATCCTGCGTAATCTGGGTTTACCAACTATTAGAGCTGCGCAGTGTTTTCTTACGTAATCTAATCATCGGCAGAAACGTGCAGTCAGCCATCACAATTTGCTTGTGTGTTCTCGCTGGAAGCGATGCCCCCTCATGCCACCTGGGCCATACGGGAACATACGCACACATAAACACACGCTCAGGCCAGTGTTTTACACACAGATTTAGATTACATTGTAATGGCACACATATGCGTATGAGCTTTAATCCGCATGCATTGCGTGACTAAGGAGGTGTGTAATTTAAAGTTCAGTGGGCATTAAAACTTTAACACAACAACTAACAATAAACAGGGTTCTCAGTTTATATGCATTGAGAGTGTCTCATCCATTTCAGGCCATTTTTACGCCCTAACACACTTTACGTGCTCACATAAAAGAAATTGAATTTCCCCGCTGTTGTAAAAAGAAAACGACATCATCTGATGTTAAAACATTTTCATTTACATTTGCCAGGAGTATTCATGTTGACCTGTAACTTTTTGCATTCTAGACATTTCTGTGCCAAATTAAAAGGGAACAAGTAATATTCCTGCGGAGACATTACAAATATCTTCCTTTTAATTTGAAAGGTGAAATTTAAATGCCATTGGAACGGTGGAGGGGTGGCTACCAAGTTGACCTCCCAGTTATGAGATCGACAGTTCAAAGGTTCGAACCTTCCTGCCACTTAATTTAGGATTTTTCTCATGGTTTGAATTATTAAAAAAACATGAATAGATTTTTTAATGAAACCAAAATGACATATTTTGAGTAACAGCTAATTGCATATACAGTATATAGTCAAGTTGCAATGGTACCTGTTGCCTTTGTAATGTTATTTTACACGTTAATATGAAAAATAAAGGGAATGGATAACTCAACAACATGATGCATTTTAGATCAGATCTGAAAAGGGCTTGGATGAAATTTCCTTTCAATTGTTGTTGGTGGAAAGCACAAATTCAATCAACCCCCATGTGATATAGAGTGAAGATGTCACCATTTCTTTCAATTACACAGTTTGTACAGTTTAATGGTCTGGACCGAGATCCAGATTTTTCAGCACCAATCATCCTGGCCAGGGTCACGACATGTTAAAGCTAATTTAGGGTGAAATTCAGTAACAGGGCCTGATATGGGGAATGAAGCCAAATCCATTAATACTTACATTCATACTGACAGCGCGTGGAAAGTTAAGCGATGCTGACTGGACTGAAGTCCAGTGAATGGCATTCCGTTGCAAAAAAATATATTTCATATATATTATTTAGCTTTTCAACAAAAAATTTATATTGCATTGACAGTAAATATAATGGTTCATTTAAAATATTTGGCCCTCATTTTGCACTAATACTTATATGTATTGGATACTCTTGAATGTAATTTATTCACATTTTCAAATCATAAATCAAGACTTTTAAATAAACACAAACCATACCATGAGCTAATGTCTATTCCATATCAAACCAAGAGAACGTTTGGAAAATCTGAAGACTGAGAAAACATATCACCATTCTATTTACAGTAACAGTTTTCTTCAGTTCATGCTTCATATGAGACACAATCTTGCATAGCAGCTTTCAGCACTTTTACTTTGGAAACCTCCTGGGGATTTCCTCAAACGAAAATAAGAAATTCCATTTCCATGAGATATGTCATTTGGTTTTCATTTTAGTCTATCTTCCAAACAAGTTTGTTTACCAGTTTCAGAACAACTACATGCCTTTTCACAAGCATATGCCATGCATAATAGAACAATAAAAGCCCTCCAAATTCTACACGACTGAGCGGCAGCTCTGCAAAACATGACACTTTCATACTTGATGCTTCAAAACAGTCATTTATGTTACATGACCATGTCCAAGTTTCCGAATAAATGTTGTCCATGTTTACATGTAGTCTTTCATAATGTAGTGTTCGGCAGTAACTGGTAAAACATAGAAATATAGACACATTCAAAAGTCCAAATATGTGCATATTATATTTTTAAAAACCCTAATTATTTCACTGGATTAACCTTTTTCGGAAACATATAAATGGCCATGTACCAACCCACAATCATGATGTAGACATCTAGTATTATATGCATACAATACATACATGCAAATAGAGCTGGTGACAGAGATTGATAAAGGGGTAAAACACCCATCATGCTGAAAGCCTCATTATATGAATGATTCATGCGTTTAATGATATACGAAGACCTTTTGATTTCTCAAAAAGATCAACCACGTCCCCCCCTTACTTCACTATTCAGAGGAGTAAAAATGCCTCTTAAATATTATATTATTATAACAAAACACAGAGGAATGTACTGTATACAATTTAAATACGGAACTACAATAAGATGTTGAATAGTTTCTCACTTCTCCTGGTGGTTCACAAATCACTGGCAGCTGCTGCGAGCTGTGATAAGCAATCTGGGATTTAATACATTGAGTTATGTGGTGCATAATGGACAAATTTGCATACATTTATAAGAATCTAATTTTATTACACTAGGGTACAATATTTCTGAATATATCTGCTTCAGCGATACAAATGGCTAAATCTTACTTGCTGTGGTGATGCGGATTGAAAACTAAAAAGATTTTAGTGCCGGTTGGCTAAATTATGCAAGATACTTAATGTGATAGTTTGATCACATAAAAAACTGCAAATGAGCTGCCTGCATTGGGGCAAACGTCCTTTCCCCTTTTTCAGGACTTATCCATATTTGCACAAGTCCTCATACTAAATGTGGTCTTTAGTTGGCAAAATACTACCATTTTGTTAAAATTTTGTCCAGATATCGTATCTAACAAAAACTAGAGCAACACTTTAGACCTAGATTTTCTTTTTAGTGACCAAAATGTACTAATGTCTCATCAAATTCTGCTTGTAAGGAATGGAAATAAGGCTTTCTGAAGTGATCTGACATCAGAAAATGAGTGCGATATTGGGAAGTATACAGTCTTGAAAGGGCGCTATTGTCTCTGTTATTCTACAGTAAATGTATGGCTTGTGAAACAAAAGCATAGGATGTGAGGACAATTATTATCAACCTCCATTGTCTTGTTAAAGGAAGAAATAAGGGATCCCTAGTGAAATGCTCATTCTGTCATAGTCTGTCCAATGGTACATAATGTAGTCATTGTTGTAAATGATACAAATGTACGTCTTGGCACTTTGGGACACTCAGTAATTTTTCTTCCCTTTGGCCCATGTGGGGATTGTGTCTAATAAAGACATTATTACCATGTTGTCTACGTCACTTAACAGAGAAGAAGCATTCTCTTTTTGTACGTGGTCCTGCATGCGTAAATTAATGACTTTGGAAAGGTATAAGGGGCACAGAGGAAATCAGGCAGGATGGTGCACTGCTGGATCAATTTAATGTGCCCCCATAAGGTGCTGAAGAATCAATGAAAGGTCATTCCATCAAGAATTTAATGTAGGTGTGTGTGAGGAATCGACATTTACACTGAGACATCATTGAGAAAAAAGAAGGAAATGGTTACTGTAGAAGTACAATATGTGAGACTACCCTAACTGCCACTATGACTGAGTCTCCTCCAGAAGCCCTTAAAAGAAGGTCAGAGAGAGAAAAATAGGAGAGTTGGTACACTGAAAGAGCTGTGACCCACATCTGTACCACAGAACTGTCACGGGCAGGTAATGAATGAGTGACCTTGGTTAAAATTCATACCCCCATCGTGTCTTCTCTTGTCTTGGGGATAGTCCTAGATAGATTGAGTTTTGGACCTGGCCAAGGAAATAAGGCATTTTCTAGCACCCTTTAGTAAATAAAATGCAGCAAGAGAAGAATTTATAATCCATGTGATACCTTTCACATGGATTATGAATTTGTCACAGCAGTTTAGATGTTGGCTACGAGTAACAAGGAATCTTTTATAGCTGTTCTACAAGGTGGATCAAGTTAAAAACTAGCTCAATCAAAATGTTTTAGTTCAAATGTCAAGGATTACATTCAGTCCAATTCCATTTATCATTAGGAAACTTATTTAAAAATGGCTCTATAAAGTTTGCATTGAACAATGGTACAAAAAAAAAGGATCTAGCCCATTCATGTCAAAAAAATTCAATAAAGGGACAAGAGGGTCCTGGCAATTATTTGAACTAATGAACAGAAGATGTTTTCACCAATCTAATCTCCGACAAGAGTAATGACTTGATTGCAGTCAGTTGAGGTTTTTTCTTTGAGCAAACGATTTATTAGTTAACTGTATGGTATTGGTTTGACAAACATGGCTTAGCCCTCTATCGAGGGAATGATCCAAATCTTCTCCACAAATTTGCGAATAACAAATTGTGAAGATTTAGTAATAGGAAAGGTACACTGAAGCCATTATTGATGACATAATTGATCTCATCTCATCTCATTTTTGAATCGCTTTATCCTCAATAGAGTTGCTGGAGCCTATCCCAGCTGAGTCCGGGCCAGAGACGGGGGGACCCCCTGAACTGGTGGCCTACCAATCGCCAAAACAACCAAAAAATGAAAGAACTACGATACTTTGTTCTTATTGTTTGTTTCTTTTCATTATACAGTATCAACAACCATCGGGTTCCTCTAGCATCATGTGAAAGCCTCACTACATGTTTAAGCAGTGTTCATTTTCAAATGTAGAACTAAAGGACCTTTGGCACGTAATTTTAGAACAATGTTTTTTATTCTTTTTTAGAATTGTTCAAACATTTAGGTCATCATTCCCCATGTAATGTTTCTATATCCAACCTGTGTCAATTGGAAAATTAAGTGTCCTCTCATCTTAATTTAAAGTAAGAACCTTAGGAGGCCACATCACCAACTCTTTAAACTGACAGACACAGACAAAAAAAAGATTGACTTTTGACAGTTCATATTTCCTTTTTCTCTTTAAGAGACAGCCATTCACACTCACACCCAATACCTTGGGGCAATTTAGAGGAGAACATGCAAACTCCACACCGGTGGACCGAACTGGATTTGAACCCAAGACCCCGGAGCAAAATTGAAAAGAAACAGAATTGTGGCTCAGGCTGAGTTTTGTTGAATATTCAAATGGTTTTTAAACTGAATGTTACTGTTCAAATAAGAGAGAGTGCAAAATAGATTCAGGGAATCTATAGAGGAAATGATCACATTTAATATCCTGCCAATGTACGTGAGAAAGAGTAGAATATTGTTTTATTCACCAGAGTGTCAACTCAAAGAATATTGCTGAGATCGACAGAATAAAAGAAGTTTTGTTGCTTATCTGCTATCGTGTAATGTTGTAAGGAAAGCCCCAGGAGTGCCTGCTGAAGTTTAGAATACCAATTAGTACCAACCAGTTCTCGGATATTCTGCTTGGAGTGGTGTATTTTTCCCCTACTTTGTACAGAGAAGAAACTCCAGAAGATAAAAAGGAGGAGTGGGAATGATGTGGGGGGAGGTGATGTAGCAATTAAATTGCTTTAATCACACTTGGTTTTGAAGCATTTTGGATGCAGTGAAGACGCTCATTTCTCAACAAAATTTCTTTCTTGCAATGAATTTCTTGGGACTTTGAACTGTCCAGTCCAGTCCCCTGTGATTAAGATAGACAATAATTTATTTTCAAATTAAAGATTGAAGATTGGATCAAAGTGCATGATGATAAACTGAATTCAAGTTAGCCTTTTTTCCAGTTCAACTGAGAGACACACTATTTATTCATTCATCTTCCATACTGTGAAATCCTCGAAAGGGTTGCGGGGTTTGCTGAAGCGTAGCCCATCTGACTTTGGGCAAACGGCAGATTACAGCCTAGACTGGTCGCCAGTCAGTTGAAGGCCACACAGAGAGACTAATGACCATTCACACTCACAATCATACCACTAGCAGCAGGAATACCAGCCTCACATTTCTGAGGTTGAGGTTTTGTCCCCAGGTGGGCCCTCACTGTATGAAGTCTACATGTTCTCCCTGGGTTTGTGTGGGTTTTCCACTAGAACTTTGGTTTCCTCCTACATCCCCAAAACATGCAAGTAGGCTGGTTGAACACTCTAAACTCTAAAAGTATGACTGTAAGCATGAATTGTTCGTGCCCTACGATTGGCTGGCCAACAATTCAGGATGTGGCCTGCCAGGTGCCCAAGGTTGGCAAGGATTGGCTCCAGTACCCCCACGACCATGAGGATAAGGATCAGAAAATGAATGGATGGATGAACTCTAGTATATTTTAAGAATGTGCTGGTATAGATTATATTAAAATCTGCTAAAGTACCTTATAATATAGGTAGTGAGCATGGAACTGGTTGGAACTTGTGTTCGTCGTGTTGGAGTTAGAAAACGCTGTAGCCAATCTTTTAACCTCATTCCCAGTGCACACATGGTGAATTGAGACATTTGTTTTGGGGAGAGGCAGGGGGATGATCAGCACATGATGCAGACCCATTCGACAAGGTTGTTTTTCAACATTAATCCTTCTGTACATGGAAAAATATTGACGCAAAAAAATCAGCAGGGTCAATGCTTCAAGGTCAGTTTGTCAATTGCAAAGGAAAAAACCCAGTACTGTTTCACAATTGTTAATGTTTGCACAAGCATCATGGTTACCCAACATTTCTGTAACATTACAACCGACATTAAAAAAATAATCACAAATAAAGCTGGGTGAAAATAGTACCCAATAAATTATACCCACCTAACTTTTGAGTTTCCAATTTATCGACATTGAACCTACAAATAAACACACTTCTATCCCAAAATTCAAACACAAGTGTCTGAAATATTTCAAGGCTGTAACCAACCCAGAGTCCATAATGTTAATGTCTACGTAACACGTACAATCTAACAGTTTTATTTTGCAGGTAAAACCTCATTAATTGCACAAATGCTTCCCCTGAGACACTGTGATTAAGAATTAAGCCAAGGATCATTTTCAACCTTGTATGGAGATATAATTGATATATTGCTCCCAACACATTCCATGGCAGCTCCCTACAAGAACCACAAAAAACTACTTGCATAACAACATGCTAAGTAAGGAGCAATTACAGGCCTGCCTAGAGATAAACACTTTGACATTCCAATTGTATACGCACTTACAGAAAGAGCTCAACTTCCATGTAATTACACACTGTTGTTACTAGAGCAGGTGCTCTTCCTAATATCAACAGACTGATTGACAGAAAAAAACAGTGTTTTCTACTTTACAAAACATAGTAGTACTACACTAGGCTTCATTCTTTACAGAAATAGCTTTGAGCACTCTACACTTCTCTAACAATGAAATGATCATGGCTTAAAACAGAAGAGGTGAGCATGATTCATGCAATTCCTGAATATAAATCGTATTAAATCTTTATCTAATCCTCGAAATTTCACACTAGAGTCTGTGAAAAATCACACTTAAATTGCTCCAGTAGGCAGGGGCTTAATTGGCAGTGAGTGACGTGAAGTGCATAATATCTGCTACCACACACGGTTAAATCGACAGCAATAGTCAAAACAGACACACATGCATACCTAATACTCAGTTACACACAAAATGGATATGGGCATAGAATGAGATCTAACATGGAATTACACCAAGCACTCCTTCTGCTGAACATCCACGCATGAGCAACGCATGCTTACATCGCCCACAGAATCTGAATGTGAACAAAACAGCTGCGTCGGGCAGCTGAGAAGCGCTTACAATATTTTTGACATTTCATGCGAGATCACCATGAATTTTTATAATAATTAATATCATAGTAAGGATATGTGTGGTTAAATGTTTAGTTTTTTTTCATGATTTGGGTTGACGGACTCCTGAATGTAAAACACCTTTTGAATATTGACTTAACAAAGGAGGAACACTTCAATGTATTAACTTAATTTTACTTTTAAGATTAACTGGATATTTTGCTATGTGACCAGTTTGGACTTCTGTTGTCGCTTATGTGGCATAACATTGCCTTTGTTCTGTTACAACTGAGCCTTAATTATAATGCTAAAACCATCATTTCATTCATTTCAGGTTGTTGTTTTTTTGTTATTTAGTTTCTCTTGTTTTTGGGAAAACACATACATATATGTGGATATGCAATCTCCACACCAAAAGGCCCAAACTTGGGATTGAACCCTTGATCTCAGAACTGTGAGTCCATAATTGCAAAACAAATATATCATGTATAAAAAATGAGGTTTTGGCACATAAATCATTTATTTATATTTTCAGTTTGTAATCTACACTTAATCTTTTCACCTCCTGTTCTGTGAAGCCATCTTAACGAAACAGTGATCTTGACTGAATGTTTTCCATTGATTTATTGCAGTGTTCTTCAATTGAGTTTGTTCAATTACACACAGGCTTCAACATGATAACACTGGATAGAGGTTATGAATGATTGTTTGTAAGGTTACAAGGGCAAAGTCCTAGTTTCCCCATGTAATTGCATGTCATTTAATGTGACATGATGTATCGTTGCTGAACCGGTGAGTACGCCATTTCTGTATTCAGTTCACAGTTTACACTAAGCTGATTAACAACCTTTGTGATCACTGGAAAAGACTAATTAATTTGGCCCATTGGTTCTCTCAACATGCTTAAGAGGAGAGTGTCGTCTGGGGGGGATATTAATACATATTATTAAGACATTGTTGAAGAAACTGTACATATTTGGTTCATTACAGAGAACTTGAGAGGGAGTATTGAGCTCAAACAACTCCTTAAGCGATTGCATGTTTATACTAAGGTGCTGTCGGTTTTGTTTTTGTTTGTTCCATGTTGTGCCGTCATATTAATGACTTTAGAAATAGTTTTCTGATATTTTTGTCCATTTTTTTCATACATACATGCAAATGCATATCTTGTACAAAATTGGTATTCTTTTTAAAGGCTCTTTAGTGGGTATCATTAAAGATTTTGAAACAAATTATGCTTATTCAATGTAAAATATACCTCTACTTACGAAAATTATGAAAAGACTTCTGGAACTAATTAATTTGTAAGAAGGGGTACGACTGTATTTTCAAAAAAAATTGTGCAGGAGAGAAAGACATTGGAACGGATGATAAAAATGTTGGATATTTTTGAGAAAATGCGAAAGTTTTGAAATAAATTTATAATCAAGGGAAATCATTCATACTTTGACGAACAATTGGTTCAAAATTTGTTACAAAATTGTTTTATAATTGCTCAACGTTTCGTTTTTATTCATCCACCCCATCTCATCAAGACGGAAGCAAAGTGAGACGGAGCATTTGAGGCACACACAAATCCAAAGGCACGCTGAGCCGTCAGGGGAAATCTTTGAAAGACACACAGAGTAACTTGGCATTTGAACATGACAAAGACGAAACTGTGTACAGTTTCTTGGAATAGCCCCTTCACTTAGCCTCAGCAGCAACTTGATCTCCTCCTCACTTTCACCGGGGTCAAAGAAGCCTACCGCAACTTCTCTCTCTCTCTTTCTCTCCCTCTCCCTCTCATGTCAACTAAATTGGTTTCTATTACCCGCTCTGGTGCGCAAAACTCTCAAAATAACCACTCAGATGCCACAGCTGCTGTCTGGAAATATCATCTGCATCTTGAGGTGTTGCACAAGTAATTATACAGTCAAATGGAAGGAGCTATAAGACTGAGTTCTAGTGGCAAGTGTGCCTTAATATTTGTTGGACACAATTCATAGAACCAAATACAATGTCTAAGTGGGACAATCCGCAGATTCAGGGTAGGGGCTTTGCTCAAGGGCACCTTGAAGGGTAAAGTAGACCTTGTTGAAGACCAATCACAACAACAACAAAAAAATCGTAGAAAAGACACAGAAGCTAATTTTCCCGATGTGTGGTAAAAAAAAACAATAACATGTAAATATTTTTTTAAATAGCAGTAGCCAATTAAAAGTGAGAATCCCATGTTATCTCATCTACTTTTCAAGCATTGATTACCTAAAGTGCTATGTGCTATCAATGGTCTATACACATGCTGGAGTATAATTGTGTTTAACAAATTAATTAAATAACGCACCCATGTCGTCTATGTATAATATGAACTACATTGCCAATTGGTTTGCTCTCTAAAGAGAAAGATACATGTCAACTGCAGCACATACAGACCATAAAATAACCATAAATGTTGCAGTCAATGAAGGTCCCATATGCATGTGTACTCTGACCTATGATGTGGTTCACTTCTTTGCGGAAAGGCCACAAGATCACCTCATCTTTTGCTCAACACCCATTTCTTTGCATATTTCATGACATTCCACTCTTGAGGCGGACCCAGCAAAGTGATGAACATGAGCGCTGACACTGTTTGCATTTTCACTTGTGCTATAAGTGATGTTAATGTGTTACTGTTATCTTGTGTTCATTTCCCAAAAAGCATATTATGGCATCATTTTACTGTAAGACTACATTTTGTTACGGATTTCAGATTTGGATTTTGTAATATTCCTGAATTCATTCATTCATTTTCTGAACCGCTTTAACCTCACTAGGGTTGTGGGGGGTGCTGGAACCTATCACAGCTGACTTTTTGCATAAGGCGGGGGACACCTTGTATATCGGTGGCCAGCCAATCACAGGGCACAAGCAAACGGACAAACATTTGCATTCAAACCGATAGCCTGGGGCAATTAAGAGTGTGCCATCCGGTTATCATGCATGTCTTTGTAATGTGGGAGAAAACCGGAGTACCCATAAAACCCACGCAGGCCCAGGGAGAACGTGCCAACCACTCAAACCGCTGGGCTGTCATGATTTTGTAATAATCCTTCAAAAAGTTGTATACATTGTTTAAAATGGAGTAGGACATCTATTTATGAATGCTTCTATATATGAAAATTCAGGATATGAATCACTTTCATTTAAAAACTTTTGTTCCAAGATCCGAAAACAAAACCAAATTATGAAATCAAAATTTTAATACATTTCTTTTAGCCAGCATTTTATTCAGAAATGCTAAGTCACTGTAAAATATCCATCGACTTACGAAAAAAATCCAAGTTATAAAACCAATTCTGGAACCAATTCATTTTGTGAGTGCTGGCTGATCTTTTTCAAATATTTTATCTTGAAAATAATTTAGTGAGTCTTTGTTTTTGCCATCTCTTTTCTTCACGTTCCTCCACTTTCAACTACTAAATTATATCATAGACAATTTTCACGTCATTAAAGTTACCTTAATTTACTACCTTTGTTTTATACCCCATTTTAGACACACACATTCAAACCATAGACAATCCAAATAAATACTGGTGGTTTGACTGACTTGGTAGATGTTCCATGTTAAAGAAGGTGGGGCCAGCAGAGATTAATGCTGTCCGTGTCAGTGCTTACATATGACAGAGAAAAGCAAACTGATAACAAGAAGTCCACTGTGCAACTTTATCTAGAGTTTATAGTCAATCCTGCCAGTGTGAAATGAAATATTTGTTTATTGGACTAAGGAGGTGGAGCTTGGCTCCTTGGTGGTGTAGCTCATCTCAAGGTGTTTACAGTGAATCCAAGAACATATTTTCATATTTCCTGGAGTTATCTTGCTCAGTTCCATTACCTCCTTCAATCTCTGCCTTTCTTTTATTCTCTGATGAATATTTTTCAATGTTGTGTTATTTGTTAATTTTATATCTCGTGCTTTGTGCTGTGGGTGCATACAATAAAACAATACACAATTTATACTCCCTCAGCACCCATTGAAAATGAGCATGCCTGTGTCATCTACAGTGGATGTGCAATAAAAATGTATTCTAGCAAAAAAGTATTAATATATTTTTGTTAAAGTGTAGTACTACTCCCAATCAAGAGGCCGACCCCACTATATGAGAAGGACAAGCTCTGTCTCTTCTCTCAACGATGTTAGATAACCTCACACACCAGACTAACATGGGCTGCAAATTGACTAAAGAACTTCACTGTATCACCAGGTCTTTATTCTAAGTGTTTTAAAAGAAAGAGGATTTTTTTCCAAACTGAAACAGTTGTACAGAAGGTGTGATAAATGTGGATGGAGAACTGGGAGTGATTGAAGAACATAAATAAAACACCTTGCGAGTGTGAGGTAAATTTTCACAGTTAACAGTACATGATGCCACACTTGATTCGATGCCAAATATCCTTCAGCAATGTCTGTCAGCTAAGTAACGGGCAGTGCAAGTTAAAACAGTGAAGAATTGTTTTTTTTTTTTATAAAAGGCAACCCAAAGCCATTTTTGCAAAGGAGTGAAGAAGCTATGCAAGCCAAGCAGAAAAAGTGCCCGAAGCAAGTGAGATGACAGTGTGAAAGTATACACGTAGGTGTGCGTGTGTGTCTGTGTGTGATCTGTATTAATACACTGCTATGCAGTACACCATGACTACCCAGTGACCAAGCAAATATGAAATGAAAAGCTAGAGATGTGACTGAAATCAAACACTGTAAAATCAGAAGCTTTACTGTATATTATTTAACAACTGTAAGGAATATATTGTATTTTAATAGCAGGATTCGCACTTGATTGGATAGAGGCAAAAGATGAATAAATTGTGTGGAAAAGTGGGAAACTGTTCAGTGGTCAGATGATTTAGAATTTTAAGTTCGAAAAGAACTTGGATTTTTCAAAATAATAAATCTATATCACATGCAACAATAAGTACAAGATTATGAGTATACAGAAAGAGAACCAGATACTGTTTGTATTGATATTGATTCGGTTTAGATCTTTCAGCTATAGCGGACATGACAGTTGAAGAGTTAAAACCCTATTTTAGACAAGAATGTGCGCGCATTCCTATCTTTTCTTTTATTAAACTTGAGAAACTTTCTCAATATGAAATTTAAATTAACATACTAGGCCTTAAAATGATATATTTTCTCAGGTTAAAATTTTGAAACATTATCAGAGCAGCCAGACATTATTATCATTATTATTTTTTACCCTTATTAACTTTATTATTATTATTGTTATTATTATTTCTTAGTGGATAAAGAGAATTTTCAGATTGTGTGACCTTTTTCCTCGTGGCTTTACCAGCTAAATATTATCTAAATATCTACTGCTTTTGAAATAGTTTAATTTTTTCAATAGTAAATTCTTTGCTATAAACAAAAAAAAAAAACTCAAAACACCAAATAAACTATTACTAATGTTTTTTGTTTTGTTTTTTGTGTACATAATCCAGGTCAGTCCATCTGTGTGGAGTTTGCATGTTGTCCCCAAGCCTGCATGGGTTTCCTCTGGCTACATGTATGGTAGGCATGGTAGTGAATTAGAAAAGCTCACTCTTGATCGGAACCAGAGAAAGTAACCATCTAATAAATAAAACTGAGCAGTCATTGATAAAAACAGAAGGCCTCTAGCCTCCTTTTATTCTCGCCAGCTATGACTCCATCCATCTCACTATGATCCACATTTGCCATCTTGCTAACACACATCCACTTGTTATCACCATCATTTATTTCATAACACAAAAAGCCAAGTGGGGAAAAAAAAACAGAAGATACACAAGCAACTATGCCATATTCATCATTTAAAAACAAAACAAAACAAAAAAGATTAAAAAAAAACACTTCAAGCTAAAGTTCCATATGGGAAAAATAACACATTCGCATATTAAAACCAACAAAACATTTGGGTTGCCTTTTTGTGCATGTTTATGCTTCAAATGATGGCTTTAATCTAGCATGGCAAAAGCCAGCTGGGATAGACAACAGAAAATGGCTGTTCATGCACTCTATGTGTGTCTGCGTTAAACTGTAGGGTACCAGAGGGCAAAAGCAAAATCAGCGTCTCACCTTCTTTAACCTGTTTGGGGGGGGGGGGGGGGGGGGGGGGGGGGGAAACAGTTGTTCCATCATAACAAAGAAAGAAGAAGAAAAAGATTTTGTGGTTGTGCTAATCATGCATTCCTTTTCATGTGGACAAATCTGCTTGTATTTTGCCTTTTTACTCACTTCTGCCCTCTCGTTAACATTGTTATTAATATTGTTGTGACTTTTTTTACCTTTGTCTTTAGTATTTGATGTGATTTTTTTTATAGATAATTTCATAATTTTTCTTTGTTGTCATTTATCCCCCAAAACATAATGTTTCTTCTCATTTAACTCTTTTAAATCAGTAAAATTTAGTTGTAATAGTGTTGTTGTTTTTTTTGTTTTTTTCTAAAATAATAATTTTTAATTTTGGATACCTTTTGATTGCCTGTTAACATAACATAAGATGTAAAAGAAACCTACACTCGTCAAAACGTGAAATGGAATGAAACAATGGCTCTTTATAAACTGTAATGAAGACATTGAATAAAATACCACTGACATTTAGTACTGAGAGCTCACATATAGTTTGTCAATAGACTTCACAACACAGCATACACTTGCCATTACCAGTGTACATAAAGACAGCATAGGTAGTGGTGGTCTAGCATGAATTCCTATTCTTTCCTTCGCCCTGCTGGTCTTTTCCCATAATGCCGAACAAGGGCAGCATTGTTAACACCGAGAGTGACCCGATAGATGTTTGATTTGCTCTCCTCTGCCACTCTTTCATAAACCAGAAAATAAGACCATTCCACCTCTAGTAAAGCTTTCTTTATTGTGTCTCCACAAGACACAATATGACTTGCAATGTGATGCAAGAAAAATACATTACATTGATTGGAAGTAGGTTATAGGTGGCAGTGGTTCCCTCACTCCAATATAATGGGTCATTAACCTTGAGCAGGTCATTGTTTTGAAGAAAAGAAGACATTTTCAAACAAAACGTGTATAAAATGCATCAATCCATTACAGAATTAGTCACTTGATTTATTCAATACATGAAATAAATGAATTAAAAAGATTATTTAAGTAGTTTATATTGTTAAATAATGTGAAACATGAAGAAGTAAAAAGATAAGGTAATGCTATCCCCTTTCTGTACCAATTCTAAACGAGGCAAAACGAAAAATCTCAGCTTTCGTTGTCTGTTCCAAGACAATATCCAGTAATGGGCAGACCCACTTGATGGCATTGGATGGACACTACATGCTTGAGGGCTTTAAAATTGCCCCTAGATGCTCCGGTGTAACCAAATGTGCTCATTACGCTGCAGTTGAACATATAGTAGAGAGTACTATAGGTGTTTTTGTCTACCTTTGGACATTCTATCCCAGTGCACGCTCAACTATTCGATAATGCCTCGTTAAATCACACTCTACGAGCGTATAACCAGGAGAGGTTAAGAGTCTGTAAGAGACGGTAGTGTGCACATGTAAGTAATTGCCTTCTTCTCGAGCTTGGGTATCGGAAGGACAGTTCTAACAAACTCAACTAAAGAATCTCACTTCTGATCCCCTCGGGCTAAAGATGTATTTTTAAGTGTCAGACCAGTTCTCTTGTTTGCATCCTAGCAACAAGAGGATCTCAGGTTGTTGTTTCCAAAGCTCTAGTAGCTTGTGAACTGGAAATATTGAGAATGTTTCCTACAAGTGTGAGTACTGGTTCCATATCCATCATATTGTACCTCATCTTTAGGATTCCCCGCCCAAAGTGACAGTTCCTCAGATGGATATGTTTACACTGTCATTTTCTTGTTGCCTGTCAGAGCACAACTCTGCACTTGACTAGGTTTACAATCACTCAGTGGCAAATGTCAGAAAGCATAGACGCTTTCAGGTCTTCTCTTTTGGATTCCTGATTTATTTATTTGATTTACGTTATTCCACATGAACCAGTGCTATTTTCCATAAATGGTTAAGAAAACCTTCAAGTGCATCATTTCTGTTTTAATCCTCTATCCGACCCACAGTAGTTACTCATAAATCATCAGCATCACAACATACCTCAAAGATTTCCTGGATAAGAAAGAGCAAAACAAATGTGCCAAAAAAATGATAATCACATCTAGATTTTATAAACAAGGGCTTATCCGGGGGGCACAAACTTTTGAAAGCCTCTGTACAATTGACAGCCTCTGCAAATGCAATAAAAAATGCCTGTTTTCTTTGACATGAAGAATATATTAAAAAAAAACATTGTTTTCCACCCTAATTTTAATTTTAAGGAGTGACGCTGATACCAGATGATATCTACAAGATCATTAGAAAAATTTAATAGAGATGAAAGAAGATGAAAGGCAGTGCAATTTGCAGTCTATGTTCTGTAAAATTGTCTCTTGAAAAGTAAAACTCACCTTTTTGTGAATAATTGCTCGAGTATGTACTCATGGCTTTAATTACATTCAGTGATGGGCGCAAGGGACCTTAATATTGAAGTCAATATATTTTGATAATAAAAACAACAATAAACTAACAGAGTGTATCAGGAATCATCAGTTATGAACTACAACACTGAACAACTTGGCAACTCGAACTGGGAAAAAACTGTTGAGTCACTGAGCAGATGTCTTTGGTGTATGCATGCTGTATGAGCAATTCAACGGCAAGACACACAAACAGATTGTCCCTTGAGCATGCTCATATGTTAGGAACAGCTACATAATACTGGTCTTTTCTTCCAACTCCCTGTGCACATATTGACTGTAGATTGAAAGAAGATAACCACAAATAAAAAAATTAAAGACAAAAAACGTAGTCATTTAAGGCAAATGTCGAGGTTCCAAGAACCCAGTGTTTTTGATGGAAGATTATTTCTATATCCAGTAATATTTTTCAGAAGTACACTTCTTAAAAAAGAACAGTATTTTGTACTGGGAATAATAATAAAGGCTGATACTGTTTTCATTAATCACAATAACCAAGTTAAATGTTTTTTTTTATTTTGCATTTAAAATCAGTTCCTAATGATTCTTCAGTTTTCATGTTAGGTACAGAGATTGCACTCTTATAGGGTGGTACTCTTTAAAAAAATGTACCTACTGTAAATACAAATTGGAGTTATGGAAAAATTAAATGATAATTTGCTTTGCCAGTTCCATGACAATCTTATGATGCAATTGGCATTCTAGTAGAATTAGGGTTTGGATCATGTTGTATTGTATATTATTATGAATTTCAACATTATTTTGTTTATTTATATTCAAATTCACTATTGGAAATTAAAAAGCAATATAGATAAACAACCAATATTGAGTGGTCAATACATTTAACCATTTTGCAATTATTTTCTTCAGACCAAGGGTCACCAAGGGTCCTTCTCCAACACACCCGATTATATTAATCAACACTTCAGCAATCTCGGACCCCTACTTTAAACCTAATGTACATCACAAGTAACAGCTGTTTTATGCCCTTCTCATGATACCAAATGCATCACAACTAAAACATTTATTTTACGATTGGTAAACAAATACAATCTTTTCAATCGGCCATTAGGCCACATCTAGGCTTTCATGGATTCACCATCAAAACACACATCTGGCACACTTCCTGCATGTGGCAAAAATCTAGCATTCGCATCCAATAATGAATCAAATTAAGTAGAATGTCAACTCTATACTAACATAACTCTCCTCTTCCCATCAACATGAAAGGAATGGCTTTGTGGCTACAGTTTATCTTGCACTGCCCACACAATTTTGCATTCTATTGAAAAATGAAAATTTGCTTGCACAAACCCATGTAAAAAAAGGAGATGAAAAACAACTAATTGGAAAAGAATATTCCATATGTATGTTTAGGTTGGTGTTCCATATAGTTTTTATGTGAGCACCATTTGAATCAAATGTAATCCAAACAAACTGCTAAAAAATAGTATGTACAGTTTATGATCGTCACATTTTGTATTCGACTTTGTATGACTGCATTCGAGTAGAACAGTGAAAATAAATAAATACATTTTATAAATATTTGCTTTTGTCTCATATTTGTATGATCCAAAGCTCTCTGTCGTCTATATAAATACAGATAAAAGGATGGGGGGTGGGGGGGAGAAGACTTTTCAATTTGGATTGAGATCATCTGTCTTTTGTAGTAATGAACAATGAATAAATGATCTCCTGGTTGAGATTCTTGAAGACATAAAAAGAATCAGCCGATTCATTTTACTAACCATTAACAACTCTGTGAGATCACCCTGATGTTCAGTTCCGTTTACAAAGAGAAGCTGTTAAATTTTGCACTGCGGTGAAGAAAAGTGGGTCTATTTGAATCACCAGTTCCAAAGAAAAAGGTGTATCCAATGTCTTGCGGGCAATGGAAGAAGATGAACAAGAGAAGCGGCATACGACTCGCTCTATATATAGCAGGTAATCTGTCATTTCATTTTTGTCATCTTCCTTCCCTTCGTTTTTGCTCTGAGGGATGAGGGATTGATGTTCAGTAGATCAGAGGAAGTAAGGAGGGGATCTTGGAGGCATGGGGAACGGCGAAATGTGTGTGGGATGGGGTTGGGGGTATAACTGCTTTTTCTTTGAAGACCAGTTTAGTTGGCCAAAATCCAGGTGAAATACTTTTGGTTCCCATATCTCCAAAAAACAAGATATTTTTGACTCAATTCCTCCCTTCATTGCTAAACAAATCTATTTTCATTTCAAAAACATGCATCATTGGTGCCTCAAGTCACACATTTCTAAGGAGGACCAATTTTCACATCATTAAAAAGCAAAGAAATAAAACTACCAAAGCTCTTTTTTATTCACGTTGGAAAATCATCAGTGCAAAAGGTTGAAGGCTAGCCATGGAATTTCTTTTGATGAAGTTCCTGTGGTCAGCCAAATCTGAGATGAAGCAGTGACTAGATCAAGAGATGGGCTCAATGAGGCAGTGTGTCGAGAGGGTAGGAGGAGAGAAGGCGAACAGGGATTAGGTTGCATAAAATAAAGGAAGACATAAAGGGGAATACAAAGCCTGCTGCTACGAAAGATCTTTGCGAAGTTGGGCATGATCACAGCATGTATGACACCCCAAATAACCTGGTTGAACCGAATTGGAGAGTTGGATTTGAAATCAAAATTCTCAACTCCCAACAAGTTACCAAAATTGCAAGTGGATCTCAAATCAAATCTCTACCCAAAAAGTCAAGCCCGGAGGCATATGCTAAGCCATATAGAGGGGTGAGCCAGATCATTAGAATAACTCAACCGTTCACTTCTGCCGGTAGACAGTTAGCATGCTCACTCCATCTCGAAACACTTCCTCTGAATAATTCACAGACGTGTAAATAAAATATATGCAGTGGCCTTCACCTAAAAAAAATTAGAAACAAGATAGCTGTCAGACCAAGTAATGAGTTCTTCTTGAGTGAGTAAAGGAGTTTATGTTGCACGCAAGCAAATGCATATAACCTCAAAAAAGGGCTTCACTTCTAGTGTCTATTATTTAAAACGGAATTGAAGGCTTGGGGTGTTCACTTTAAAATTGAATACTTTCCTGAGGTATCTACTTTTGATAAGGATCCTCTGAACCAAAAGGAATATCAAAACAGCAGAGATTGACCTAATGTCCAGAGCTTCACACAAATTACATAACACCCAGTAAAACAGATTATTGTGCATTTCTTCAACAGGGAAGAGGGCGATATATTTTTTTGAATAATGTATGAGAACAAAAGCATGACCTGGATCATTTTTAAAACTAAAAGCTTTGTGTCATCAGTGAGGCTGGAAGCTGAGTGTATTTGCAAAAAAAAAAAAACACCACATCATATAAACAGAAGTATTATGACACCCACCAGGTCACAGACTTCTATAAATCTATCTTTCTGTGTAAAAGTATTTTTTCCGATAAAAACAAGACTTGTGAAATAATTCACTCATTCTTTCATTCATTTTCTGAACAGTTTATCCTCACAAGAGTTGCGAGGGGTACTTGTGCCTATCCCAGCTAACTATGGGCACTAGGCGGGGGAAACAACCATTCACACTCATATTCATATCTAGGAGCAATTTAGAGTGTTGAATCAGCCGTTTTTTATGGAGGTTAGAGAAAACCTGGAGTATCCATAAAAAAATCGACAAAAGCCTGGGGAAAAGATGCAAACACATTGAGGACCCAAATGGAATCGACCCTCAACCCCAAAACTGTGAAGCCAAGGCACTAACCACTCAAACACCAGTCCGCCCGAAAGAATTATTAAGGCAAAATAAAAATAAAATAAAAATATAAATACATTTTATTTCATTTTTTTCTATCCACTGCCGACTTTTTATGCATCCATTTTACCTACATATTAATTAATTTTGTCTCCCTAATTTGCATGTCTGATTTGTTAGTAAAATAATTCCTCCATCACTGAAAATATCATTTACTATAGCTGTTCGACAATCACATACTGTATTCGTAGGACAAAATATGAGATGTCCAGTACTATGTAATTCCTTGGAGTATTTTGATAGAAGCATGTCAAGGAAGGATAACAAGGCACCTGGGACACTAAGCCGTGAAGAGTGGGTAGGGGAATATGTCTTCTTAATGGCAAAGTTCAGGTATTCATTAAAAAGGGTATATATAAAGGTTCACTATAATGAAAGCGATATTTTGAGCTGAAATTAGACAAGTCAGACCACCCTAAACAATCGGCTTTGAGAGCTCTTGCTTACTCCGTTGGGTGTTTGAATGCCATGACTCATGAAGGAGCCCAAGCCAATATCTAAGACAGCTGCAACATTTCACCCCTCTTTCCCCTGTCAATCCCAGAAGCGCATCCAACTTCGCACATCACTTCTTCCAGCTCATTACTATTTGGCTCCATATTTTCCCTGTTCCAAACGTATTCTACTCATGTATTTTACTTTGAATTATTTTTTTTTCACTGCAAGCGGTGAGTTTGTGTGTGTGCGGAGTTGATATCCAGACCTTTCACCAGGATACATTTCTCAAGCAGAGAGCACTAATGCACTTTGTCACAGAACTTATTTTTGACAATTTCACATTGGCAGAACCACAGCCCACAAGAGACTTTTCTAGTAGCACGAGGCCTGTCTCACGTACAGAAAATAGTGTCTGTTGCTAGTAAGTCTCTGGTTGAGTAGTCGCACCCTCTGTCTAGAGCAGGGGTAGGGAACATATGGCTCGGGAGCCATATGTGGCTCTTTTAATGGATGTATATGGCTCTCCAAGAATCTGTGTGGTAAAATATGGGAACCGCTGGTGAGAGACCTAAGTCCCGAACGCACCAATGGGAGCGTCCCGCTGGAACTGTGGGGCCGACATGATCTCTAGCACCTTTTCAAATGATAATTTTTTCTTCATTAAATCATTATCTTTCTTCATTAGATTATTCTGCATGCATACGCTCATTGATACTCACTGATTAGCAACGTTGAAATAATGTTCTCAAAAGAATTCAGACTTTTTTTTACTTTCAAAGTGGTGAAATGAATAATAAATGCTCACATTTTCATGTATTTTTACTTTTAAATTCTGAGTATGGCTCTCAAAGAATAATGTTTGAAAATATGAATTGTTTATGGCTCTTTTCGTCAAAAAGGTTCCCGACCCCTGGTCTAGAGGGTCAATCTGTACAGGGTGACCCAAAGAAAATGCTAATTTTTGAAGGATATTGGCGGACATGAGCAAATAACAGCATCGCAAGACAAGGACCTTGAGCAAGTAAACACTCTGCCATTTTAGTAACCTTGGTGAATTTAGGATGAAATTCACAGTAGAACAGTTGAGCTGTTGACGCTGTCTCAGCAGTTGGATATTAAGAATGCATTCGTACAGGAAGACAAATCCGAGCCTACTAATTGAACCCACTAGGTATGGCAGTGTTTAGTTAACTATAGGTGGGAGGCAGCTTACACTTTGGACTACACTAGTCCATTCAGGAGCAATCACTTGATTTTGTGATCACATGACCATTTACATATTTCCAGTTAATCAAAAAAATCTGTACTTGAAGTTGGATGTGTGTGAAAGCCCAAAAGTTCAGGAAAAAAATAACACTGACAGAGAAATTATGCAAACTCCTCAAAGGAAAACTATGCTGGGACTTCAACATGAACTTTCTAGAAAGGAGGCAAATGTGCTACTACTAGTATGTGCAAATTAAATTTGTTTACAGATTGAACTTTGATGTGCTAACTAAGAGGACATTCAAGGACAGACTAAATTGAAATGGAAAACCGATCTCACTGGTGGCCGTACTTGGCATGCTGTTAAATCCATGTGGTGTTTATTTCAAATGTAACTGGATAAAAAATATTTCCAAATTGAACTTGGTTATAAAGTAAGAAGGAAGATGTGTTTACTGCATCAAGTTTCTTGCGAAGAGGCGAGCATGTCCAGCACTCTTCAATTTAATGCTGTAGCGATAGGACCACTAACCGACTCGTAATCAAAACTTTGGATGTGTGAATAGCAGAGGTCGCAAGGTCAAAACGTGAAGAGAAGAGAGTGAAATTGAGAATTGATGGACAGTCAGTCATCTGGCAAATTATTTCTGTAGAGCATCATATATCGATGCAACGTTGACTAACTCCAAACCACCCCAGATCTTCGAGCAAATGATCAGGGTAAGAAAGACAGGTTGAAAAAGATTTTTGAAGAATTCATAATTTTTCAAGAATAAGTGCCATGCAAGATGAATGAATATTGATTATTCAACGAATTTGTAGGATGTAGTCACAAGCATGATGAAAGAATTTACCGACTTTATATATATCATTTATAGCCGGCCGAGTGGTTAGCACGCCGGCCTTGCAATTCGGGGGTCGAGGCTTCGATCCCAGGTCGGTCCTCACTCTGTGAATGTTCTCCCCAGGCTTGCATGGGGTATCTCCAAATACTCCGGTTTCCTTCCGTCTCAAAAATATGCAGGCCAGGCTGGTAGAACACTCTAAATTGTCCATAGGTACGTGTATGAGCGTGAATGGTTGGCTATTTTCTTGTGCCTGGGATTTCCTGGCTCCCTGATTCAGGGTCACCTAGTGCCTGTAGATCGCTGAGATAGTTTCCAGCACTCCTCATGACCCTTGTGAATATAAGCGGTTCAGAAAATGCATGAATGAATGAAGGAATGTATATATATTTCATATCCATAAGGTTATGAAGTGTTCCTATTATGTCGTAAAGCTGAGCAGGGTGCAAATATTTGACCCCACTGTACTATAATGTCTGGACCACACGTTGTTTTTTTTTAATAGAGTAGAGCTGCTTATTCGTAGTCTTTGGAGGAACAAGAGAGCTTCATGTCTTCTAAAAATGAATAAATAACAACTTTCATGGTGTAACGGTAGAGAGTCGTTTGTATGTCCATCTGACAGTTCTGAGATCGAGGTTTCAGTCCCCTGTGGGATCTGAACTTCCTGTGTGGAGTTTGCATGTTCTATCCTTGTCTTCGTGGGTTTTCTCTGGGTAACGGTTTCCTCCCACGTCCCAAAAACATGCATAGAAAGGTGGTTTAATAGTAAATTTCTCATAGGTATGAGTGTGAGCATGCCCGGTGATTGGCTGGTAACCAATTCACCTTGTCTGCCGTCTACTGCCTAAAGTTGGCTGGGATAGGCTCCAGCGACCCCGTTGCATCAGGTCACAATGCCACTTTTGTTCAATGTCCCATTATGGCATCACTCTTGAATTGACCTGTTTCCACGCGCACTGTATAAATGGGGTTAGGGTAGTTGAAATTGACTCAAAGAATGTTGGTGTGTACTTTAAAGACAGGCACAGGGTTGGAATCTAATAGCAGTAATCATACACTCAAACTTTCTTTTGCAGTTTGTTCAATTAAATTTCAACTTAATGCGTTTCATCAGAAGCTTCTATTTTTTTTCCTTTGTTTTATACAGTGCTCATGTAAAATAAGAACAATGTCCCTATTATTACCCCTTCTTACCTCCTGCTGCTCCATCTCTCTCCTAATATTCCCAACCAACTATTGTCCTCAGATCATAGTATTTGAACTCTCATTACAGGCGTGGTAATAGAATTTTCGTGACAAGATCCTCTTTATTACCCGTCAACTGCAGACTCCATTTCTATGATTAGCCTTAGCTGCCTATTCAGCATTTCAATTATGAACACTTGGAATGGCAAAGCCAAATGTGCCTCATTTTACATCAGCGGTAGTGAGCACGGCATTACATTCAAATACACTAATCTCTGAAAACCACTGCAGGAGCCAATGATGACATTGCAGCAAAGTGGGACCCTGAGGAAGATCGCAATAGTGCCTATTAACAGCCATTCACTGCAGTTCAGACCAGCAGAGACCTCCACTTTTAGCATAAATAGAACAGCTGGCAATCATGCAAAGAAATGAGGCAAAGGACAGGGAAAGGCTCAGTGCTGCACGCGTATGCCCCTCTGTGCATGATCTATGCTGTCACTCAGTAGCATATCTGGCAAAATCTCACAATTACATGGTATTGTGTGAAGGCTCCTGCTTTGTAAGATGCGCAGTAAGCACAGGTGTCATGATGTTCAGTCAGTTGTTTTTGGCTGACTTTTTATTTCCTACTTCATTCTTCTATTGTTAAACCAGCTGCTGAACATGGCTCGTGCCATGGAGATGATAATGTCATTAATGGCTATATTTTGGCCATCACCATAGTAGATGTCCATTTTTCTTGTACACAGCTGTATTTGACTTTGCTGCATCAATGTAGACATTTAGAGGTAGACAGCTAACATTTTCCATTTTCTAGTACAACTACATACAAATAGGGGCAGTGGGGTAAATTTGGGGGATATATTTGACTGTAATAAGAGTTTTGAAGTACATGCTTCGTTATAAGTAGATTAAGTACTGAACACGGTATAAGTAGATTAAGTACTGGACAATAAGAAACATTAGGTTGTTGATAATGAGACATGTCCATAAGCATAATAAAATACGGTTACACCAATTCTCTTTGTGGATGGAGTCAAAATGTTGAATAAATTAATCCTATTTCGTCGCCTCCGCATTATAATTCAGGTCTGTGCTTATGTCGTTATGGATGGATGGATGGAGAATCCACGAGAAGCAAGAGATAACTTTAGTTTGAAGGTACAACTCCATTTAGCAGAATCCCAATAGTGCAAATCACTGCTGATATAAGTATTTTTTTTCTGGGAATAAGCACGCTTGCTAATGTGAATAGAAGGATTTTCCTAGTGGATATCATCTGCTTAAACCAACGATTAGGCTTGACCTGCTGTAGCAAATGTTTGTGTGCATGTATAAATAAATAAATATGGTAGAATAAAGGGGATGTGCAGAGAAAAGATATGCGTGGTGACACCCAGAAGGCTAGATGTGAAGGAGCATGAAGAAGTGCAAAAAACCTGTCAGGTTGAAAGTAAGATTATACTGAGAGAAGGTAACTGCTCAAAAGAGGAATTGGTAAACAGATGAAAAATAAAGAACCTAGAGAACAAATTGCTGGGCATGCACTAAAGGTAGTAAAAAGACACAGCAGATGGTAGGGATTATTACAGACTCTGGGCCCTACAGTGGGAAGGCCGCAGATGTAAAACCAGTAGCTTCAATCTGCCACAAAATGGGCAGCAGGTTCACATTACCATAAGGCTGAAACGTTAAAGCAAAAATTGAATGAATGCAAACTGTAAATTACCTTTTCGATTGAGTGAGTCAAATCTTGAACCTGTGAAACGAGAAAATGAAATTGAATCAATAAATTGTTCACAAGTGCAATATTTGCCTAAACATCTGAAATATACATTCTGTTGTGACCAACCCTGTGAAAGATGTATTCAGCAATATCATTTGTATATCTATGGTGTGGTGTGAAGTAGTTAATTTTAAAATTTATGACCTGAAATGTGGAAAGAAGAAAGAATTCGAACAAATCAGAGTTGAGACCAATGAGTGAATAGTGTATGTGCATGTAAGGTAAAATGAACAAGTTACAAAGATCTGCCATGCATACAGTCAATTAAAGAGCTGTCAAACACATGAACTGCTGCCCCAACGAACTTGCACGTGCTTAAATCCTGTCAGCACCCTTCACTATTGGTTTTCTGTAATTGCCTATTGAGCCATGTCATTCATGACTTTTTTTTTGTTAATGTTTCTCGGTATTGTTCATTATTCAAGCCTGAGAGCTTTTGTTGGGAATGTTTAAGGAATCCCATTCTGTCTCGCTATAAAATGCAAGTATATAAATGATCATATTTAAGAATGATGATTTCATGTGATTAGAAATAGCATGGCGTATAACTTGTTTGTCCGGCACCTTACTATTCATTGACGATATACATTTCTACTAGATGGTATAATTTGTTTTCTCATTTAGTATTGTATTATGCAATTATTTAAACAGACTTTCCAAGAGCCGGTCAATGTAATGTCCTCTGAAGTGATGGAAACAGTTGCGTGTTTCTGTACGATATTGACTAGTTATCTGTTCTGACAGAGGACAGATAATTAAATCCTTCGCTGACAATTAGAAGAGAATAATTATTGTGGATGAATGAATGCCGATACAGGAATTGTACTATAATAATTGAATATTTCATTTTGTTGCATAGTTTCATTTCAACCATCAAGGTGTGTTGGCTGCAAGAAAATTGGAAACATGACTGAATAACTAACGATAAAATAACTCTTTCTTTCTCAATGAAATTAAATATACCACATGGCTGTACTACCAAAAATGTATGCTGTCACAATAGAGTCGAGTCGAACCGAATCTAATCGAATAGAATAGAACAGAAGGGAACAAAACAGAATTTTCATTGAAACAAAAAAACTAGATTATGTTGCTCTGTCATCCAAAAATAAAATATAGTCACCATACATAAACAAAATTAGTTATCAGACTCAATGATCCCCCATTGAATTACTTAAGCGAACAGTATTATAAAAGGCAATTTAAAAAAATTCCCTTCACAAAATTCCCATAGCAAATCACTGTCATTCCATAGAAGAGGCTAAAATAATAAAAGAAAACTAGATTACTCGTCACGTTACCAGCGAGAGACAACCTACTGACAAGTGTTCCATACTTGGATTAAAAAATGCACAATCCTTTTACCAGTGGGTAAACATACCTAACCTAAGTAAAAAGGCCCAATGGGGGGAAAAACTGAAGGAAAACAAGCCCTTTAAGGATTTGCAATTAAAAAAAAACTATAATGAATAAATAACATCTGCTCTGTAATTGTTCACAGAGCAAATATAGAAAACATTTAACATTTTCAATCCAAAGTTTTCTGTTTATGTTAAGCGGACTTATTTCATGAACAGTAAACTGCAATATAAAGCTTGTTTCAATGTAACCTCAAAGGCCCTTTACAGACAATTTTGACCCATTAACTGCACTCCAATTGGTTGCAATTACCTAGCTACTGACATTCCCTCATGTTAGTTTCCATGGTGATCAAGACACACAATAAACTTATTCCACTCCTGTATTGGCCTGCTTCCCTCCATCCCCCAAAATAATAATGTGTGGAAAAATATGCTAAAAGCCAAGCATGATGATCATCTTGTCATCAAGTCATCTTGTACCCATTTTTTATGTGTTTTTTAACATTAGTCAGACAGTTATAGCTTTTTCCTCTTATCCTAACTGGTTGATTCCTCGTCAATAATTCTATGAGCCGTACAATATACTAGTAAAATACAATGAAGCATTTATTTTACTTTATGTCTGCCTCGGAACTCACAGCAATGCCTGTTTTGTTTTGCTCTGAACAACAGAAGAAGCTTCAAGGAAAACAATAAAGTACTTGCCAGAGGCAATACTGCATTTTTCACCAGAGGGACAATCATTGGGTAGTGAGCTGCAAAGTTTGAAATGGAACATGCCAAAAGAAAGAAAACCTGGAGGACCTCAAGTTTTTCTTAAAACAAATTCCACTTTAGAATTATAAGCGCATTGTTGGCATGCGTTCACACATGGTTTCATGACCCACGGTGGTCACACCTGATTCTAAACCTCTCTTGAGTCTTAATCAAGTTGTTGGTTTCAAAGAGTCTTCGTTAGAAGTTTGTGTGATTCTTTCAGTTTGGATGCCTTTAGGTGATAATATGTGTCTGCTCAGTTGGCTCTAACAAAGACACACAAACACATAAATAGTGTCCTTGAGGATTTCCAAACCAAACAAATAAAAAACATGAACAACAAACCCTTATAAATTTATTACAGAGATCCTTTTCATTATCCCCTTTCTGTCATTGGACATACAAGTCATTACCAGGAAGGCGGCAGTAGTGATATAAGTGTCCAAATTTGTTTTTTTAATAGAGAGTGATTTCTTTGTTTTATATTCCAGCTTTCAATTCCCGTGGGCCCTAGCCTACATTACAGCACATAGAGAATTAATCTTTCATGATCAGACCTTTTAATATTGCTCATATAAAATTAATCGCTACCTAAATAAACAAATGTATTGTTCAGGTGGAAAACAATAAATATCAAAGCAATAATATTTAAAAGTGTATTTCTTTTAAACAGATTGTGACGTGTAAGCGCTGTTGAGATTATTGTGGTAAATTAAAAAAAAAATATATATATATTTTAGTATTAGTAGGAATCAGTGTTTTATCTTATTTGAAAGAGTTCTCTGGTGGTATTCAGTTGCTTAATGTTTAATATTGAACATGTTTGTTGAAAAATGTTTTAGTAACAAATTGATAAGCCATTATGCAACACTAATACATCCACTAACAAAATCTAATGAAGCTGCACAAAAACTAAACTAACAAACTAAACTAACAATCATCTACACATTTGCATATGTATACCAGATGATTAAGTAAGGACTACAAAAAATAATTCAACTCAACAACACATTACCTTAAACAAGGGTATGGTCTATCATGCAGACAAGACTGCTGCCTTTTAATTAAAAGTCATGCTTTAATTGGAATATGTGTAAAGAAGAATGCATTCATGGCTGAGTCTGATTTAATGAGAAGAAAACACAACATTGCCTAATAATTTTTTTTAAAAAACTCCTTCAGTGGAATTGAAGATGCTAGACATTCGAATCATGTGTCTCTTGTCATACTTCTGCTGCGAATTTAAATTAGTTTGACACTGTTTAATGCCCAATCTGGGAGGTTGGCAGCAAAGGAATGGATGTTAAATTGGTTCCTTCACTGCCTACCTCCCAGTTCAAATAGATTGGACATCTAATACTGTCAATGGCAACCAGTAAATTCAAATACATACTTGACACCTACTACCCTTAATAAACCTTATCAGTTTCTCCTGGCATGAACTCACCTGAAATGGACAATTGCAAAATGGGAATGAAAAATGGGGGAAATAATGGATGTCATGTCACTATGAGTGTGCCCGCAAGTGCAAAGGAAATTACTGACAGCATGTCAGTCCTTCTGTCTCTGATTGGTTGTTTTCCTCAGATGAGAGGGTCTTTTGCAGAGACAATCACAGGCACCAAATTGGGCCAGAGAGGGCAGATTTTTTTTCCTCACATTTCCTTTTACTGATATATCAGGCTACACATAGGGCTACTTACTAATCATTTTATTCTTGTTTTAGGTTCCTGTTAAGCCACACTGACTGTTACAAAAAAGTATTTTAAAGAGATTTATTGATTTGTTTTTAAATCGCAATCCCAGGTTTAACTGCAAATCAGGTCGCATACTGTACCTGTGAATTGCTGTGCAACTCCAAGTGCATTTTTGATCAGTTCCTACTTGGTGAAAATTATTTATAATCTTGCTCATCTACTTGGTTTATTTATGTGAGATATACACTCCCTGATACCTAATCTGAAATAGAACTATGCTAAAAATGTTATATTTGATCTTATTACATAGAACATGACTACTGAATACATTATTTATATTGGCCTTTAAGTTATGGCCGTGGAGTCATTTAATCGCATGTGATTGGAATGGGATATTACGGTTATTTCAACTCAGTGTGCTAGAAAATTAACTAAGATTTACTCTGTGAAAGCTTTGAAGCTGCATTGCAACTCTGTTACATTTTGTTAATGTACTTGTGAATGTGAATAAATATCATAGAAATACATTTCATATTGAAATATTCAGTTCATTGCCATTTTTTACTGGAATTTCTGTAAGCATGTTGAATTATGAATCAGAGGCAGCAAGAATATACAACCGAATAGTTTGAGTAAGTTGATCGTAAGGCTATTCAGACACTCCTCAATACAACACAATAGAGTATAAGACACAGGCTGCTTTCTTAACAGGATTTAATGACCAAAAACCAAGTGCAGCTGAAACACATGTAGTAATAGCTGACATTTGCTCCTATCATGATCACAACGTCAACTGATTCTATTTTACAAGCGCCCTTTATCAGAGTTTTTTTCCAGGCCAGAGGCAGGGGATACCCTGAATTGGTGGCCAGCCAATCACAGGGCACAAGGAGACAAACAACCATTCACACTCACACCCAAACCTCGGGCAATTTAGAGTGTCCAATCAGCCGACCATGCATGTTTTTGGAATGTGGGAGGAAACCAGAGTACCCAGAGAAAACCCACGCAGGCCCAAGGAGAACATATAAACTCCATATAGGTGGACCGACCTGGATTTGAACCCAGGTCCCACACTGTGAGGCCAACGCCCTAACCAATCACTCCACCGGGCCACCCATGTTAAATTCTTAATATTCCAATATATCATCCCAAATGAATATATTTTTTTCCCAATACTGGTCAGCCTTACTTGACACATAATTATTCTGAATTTGGTTGGTGAACTTCATGCTTCAGCCTCCTTTTTTAGAAAAAAAAATCTGATTCTGTATTCTAACTCTATTTTCTCCGATGTTCCAATATGCATGTAAAGTCCTTTGAAGTTTTTTAGTTGTCCTCAGGCATCAAAATGAGTATGTGTGGCTGTCCATATGTGCCCTATGATTCTCTGCCCACTAGTGCACTGCCAGAAAATTGATTCCTAAAATCATTATATGTATCAGACCTCTTCCTCTTTTCTTACTATTAACTTTTAGCATTACAAGGGCAGTGTGGCCCGGTAGGCGAGTGGGTAGGGAGGGGGTCGCCCTCACAGTTTTGGAGTTGAAGCTTTGATCCCAGGTCAGTCCTCACGGTGTGGAGTTTGGCTAATATGCAAGGATGAAGCAAATATTCGTAAAATCTCCCAATTCAATTTATGAGAATCTCATTCTTTTCAAAATGCCTGTGCAGATGGACAGAATGCTTAAGAGGCCAATAGCCGTGTTTGCACTGTTTAACTCGAGGTGAATTGTGCCAATGTAGAGTCGTACTAGGGCCGCTACTGCTTGCTCAAGTTCCTGGCAGAGAGAACAAGGCCTGCTTGTTTTCCAGGGACCTGCCAGGAAACATAATGCATTCAAATGCTAATGAGCCAGTGGACGCATGGCCAACATAACACCTTGTCCTCCCATAAGTGTAAGGACATCTATATAAGTCAAACACAAGTACGTGATCGAATACACACACACTCATGAAGACCCCCCCCATACACACACATTTGCCATACAGTAAGCCAAATACAGACTGCTCTCTGTCTGGTACAGAAGCGCCTGATCGGTCTCATCACCAAGGAGACTAGCGCTAAGCGGGCGCCTGGCAGAGACAGACTGCCATTTAGTATTTAGGACCCCACAAAGCTTTCAAGCAGAGAATAGAGGCCTTTTTTCAATAAAAGAGAACATTAAACACAAAGAAATGCATTAGTCACAGAAAATGAATGTGTTTGAGATTTGCACCAGAGAGCAAAGAGGGAATGAAGCAAGGCAGGTTAGCAACAGATTGACATGGTATAAATATACCTGGAGAAATAAATGAGCAAAAAGCAGGACGTGAGGCAAAGAGATTGTTTTTCCTAGAAATTGCCGACTGAATAACAACAGTGTGTGTTTTGTCTAAATAACATAAAGCCCCATTTGAGATCAAATGTCACGTGTAAATTTCACCTGACGTCATGAACGAGGGATTCTATTAATACTCATACACACCTGAGCCTCCACTGGGCATGGGAGAGAAATCATGTGCAAATGAAGTGCAAAAATCTGGTATTTTTATATGTTATGTTTATGCATTTTTGGAGAATGAAGGAAGTTGGAAGAGGGAATTAGATTAGATAACTTTAGTTATCCCGTATTTGGGAAATTTCCTTGTCACAGTAGCAAGAGGGTGAGAATACAGACACAGAAAAAGACATTTTAGACATAAACAACTAGGTAATAAATACGTTAATAAATATATAAATACATAAGTAAATATATAAATAAAGTAATACATTAATATGTAAATAAATTAATAAATATGTGTGTTGATGAAATATTACATGGGAAAACTGTAAATTACTGCTCTGTCTTGTGAAGTGAGAGTAACAGATTTAGGAAGTGTTAAATGGCTTAAACTCAGAGGACGTTAAAATGTGTCAACGCCTGATGTAGAGAAGAAAGACAGTCAAAATATAACCAGTTGTAAATGGTTATGTTTTCCACATTTTTGCCAACTAATTGTGACCCCTGCTCCCACAACATTATCGTTTTATTCCTAAATGTTCTGGTCTCGTATAGTATTCCACCCTTCAAAAAAAATAAAAATGAACAAAAATTGCGTACTTTGTCTGTATGTGGTTTACGAGATATTCAGCTTGCATAATTTTACATACTTTACTCACTTTGCATTCACTTCCTACTTTATTTTTATGAATGCTCTACCGAAATTCTGTTTTACAATAAAGGGCAAAACAGAAGAAGCTCGTTCTACAGAGACCTGCATTCCATCTAAATACCAAGAAATTGCTCTGAAACAGGACAGAGGCCCATGTTAATAAAGCAGCCTTCTCCAGAGTACAATGGTGTCATTGATCATTGCATGTCATCATTAAAACAGTGTGTTTCATCTCACAGCTTTAATAAAAGGAATATGCCAACCGTTTACAAGCCAGAAAAGATGGATCATCTAATGTTGTGCCATTGATTATGAGATATGTTTATAAGAGTCTCAGAGTCCCCAAGAGAACACTCTCTATTCTTCTCATTCCTCTCTTCATACTCACAGTTACTGTCCATCAATATTCTATACACCACAACGCTCTATCATCCTCAGAGGCTTTGTGTCATCACATTACAATGGAAGTGATAGCCAAGAGGAATTGCACTTGCTTGCCATAATTACAGTTGTGATGGTGCACGGACAGTAACAATTTAATAGTCTCTGGGTAATTAACCCAATTGAATAGTTGGTGGCTGAATGGATTGTTTGACATTGCACAAATGTGTACCGATGCATGTGTTTGCATGCGTGTGTCTTGTGTGTGTGTTTCTCCATGGATACGTTATTAAATACTGCAAAAATAAGTGCAGTGAATTGTCTAATGGATCATTAATTGTTGTAGAAGAGGTGCATTGCGATGGCTTTGAGTAGAATTCTTCCAAATGTAATGCTACAGATATTTTTCAGGGGCAGCCCGGCGGCTGAGTGATTAGCGCGTCGGTCTCACAGTGGGAGGCCTGGGTTCAAATCCAGGTCGGTCAGCCTGTTCGGAGTTTGTATGTTCTCCAAAGGTTTGCGTAGGTTTTCTCTGGGTACTCTGGTTTCCTCCCGCATTCCAATGACATGCATGATAGGCTGATTGGACACTCTAAATTGCCTGTAGGTATGAGTGTAGGTGTGAATGGTTGGTTACAATTGGCAGGGCACCAATTCAGGGTGTCCCCCGCCTCTGCCCCGAAGTCAGCTGGGGTAGGCTCCAGCACCCTAGTGAGGATAAAGTGGTTCATAAAATGAAATGAAATGAGATTAAATATATTTTTCACTAAAGCCATTGTTACTGTTTATTGATTTAAATCTATTGATCAGTATAAAGTGTTCAAAATGACTTGATTTTTTTTGGACAATATATCTCTCATGGCGGCCTGGGGTTATTGTTTGAGTGGTTAGTTTGCTGGCCTCACAGCTTTGGGAGCTTGGGTTCAAAACCATGCTCATTACATACCCTTTTATTTTCTGAAAAGAGTTTATTGGAGGTTTAAGTTTTCCACCTGACACAACAATGCTCTAAAAATGTAATGATACATTTTCTCCACATGGCTCACTAATGAATTTTAAATCCCGGCTGCCTCTAATGACACAAAACCTACAGGTCCGCAATCAATCAATGCACTTTATTAACCTTGTGATAAATATGCAGAAATACGACTAAAATGATGTATAATTTTTATACATCTTTAAAATATACCTACCATTATTGTCATCTGTCCAGGAATGATGGAGGAGTAACAATATTCATTCCGAAATTAATTACTGCGATTAATAAACCATGACACTTTAAAAAAGTCATGAATAGGGTCTCCAAGTATTGATGCTTAAATACCAAATTTCATGCTGAAAGTAATAAAAAGTAGTATTTTAGTTAGTGTCTTCCCTAAAAAGAACAGTGTGCAAAAACTTGAGACCTCCCTTCAGGCATTTTAAAAAGGCTATTGCTTGACTAATTCAATAATTTAACTATGGACTTTATTATTATTATTAAAGCAGTGCTACATGGGCATTTAAGAAAAAGTGATGGTGGAAGCTAATGAGTAACCTCATAATGAAAATGTTGATGAACAAATTCAAATATGACATACTTTTTTCACTTTTGTAATGGCTTTCACATTTCACTTCAACATTCTAGAGTACATATGATTATTTGAATATGGCTGACATTGAACAAAGAAGGGTAATTATTAATGAACCTATCAGGAATGTACTTACAAATCACAAACCAAATTAAAATGGAAACAGTAGACAGAGTAGAAAAACCAAATATTCCAACAGAAACCAGATTGAAATTCAAATAAAGTAGCTCCAGCAATCACATCTATCTGATTGCCACATTCCGTGTATATACCTCAGCATGCCTTCCACTCAGTGTTCATGCACCCTGCAATCAAAAGGAAGTTAACAGGTAGCAGAGCAATTCATACCATGGCCAATATCGCAGATACCAAAAGCACCTTAGAAAAGTGCTAAAAAGAAGTGTTTAGCACCAAATACGTTCCTCTTATAATTTGCTTTAAGAACATTGCTGTTCCCAGAGCTGCTCTTTCCAGGACCATTCCAATGCTCACTTGCATACTGTGAATTTGCATCTTTCTCAATTAATTTTGAAGGAATACGGATTACAAATGTTACACACTGTTTTACTTTTTTTTTAGTTTGTATAAAAGAGGAAACTTCATCCATCCATTTGTCCAAAGTAACATCAACACAGAGAAGTAATATCCTATGTGCTGTCTTATTAAAAGTGATGGAAGACGTCTAAGTAATGTTAAGCTCGACCTTCTTAATAGATCGAATGGTAGACTTATTTACTCTAAAATTGAGCGAGATAGCAGTACAAAAGTTCCCTTTCTTTGCCATATAAAGAACTTGGACCTTCCCGATGATCATTCTCCGTAGTCATTTAGACGTAGTAACATCCTTAGTTGAAGCAACATGCCTGTAAGGCGTAGTAGGGTTACATGCAATAACAAAAAAGAGAGAAAACACAAAGAATCCTTTGTGAAAAGATCCAAACTGTGAGCAGAGAGGAGCAACAGGTGATGTTATAAAATATATTTTAACAGACAAAGAAGTCGACAGCTTTGTCAGGTTTTTAATCATTTATTTGGAATTCGAAAACAAAACAAAGACCCAAAAGCCCCCATCCAACTCTTCCACAGGTCTATTCTCCCTTCTTCTACACACTCCCACAAGCTAAATATCAAGTTTGTTTTATTTTTCCTTCAATATGAACATTATATATGACATGCCTGTTCTTAGTTTTGAGTTAGAAAAATGTGACTTATTTATGTTTGTTTGTTTTTCTTTCTTTCAGCATTTTTTGGCTGGTGCGATCCATAATTAAATGCGGCTTAAAGTTGAAAAATATGGTACTGTATCCTCACAATGTAAAGTGCTGCTTCTTCTTTTTAAATGTCTGAGTAGGAGATGCATTTTAATGCAAAAATATTCTCAATCATTATATTGGTGGTAAAATGGATGTGTTGCAATTTTGCATTTGTAAGAATTAATGAAATGGTCTGCGTGTACAGGTACTTATCGAAATTATCCCCTCCCCCATAATGAAGAACACATTTTCGAGCAAAACGTTAGACTTTTCTTCTTGCCAGACTTCAAGTCGATAGGTTAATTAATTGTGCAAAGAAAGAAATACTAATACAAAAGAAATGACCTTCCTACCAGCTCATAGTGAAAGTTGGTGACATCTCAAACTACACAATTTAAGAATAAAAAGTACATCATTTTAATTTTATTTACTAACATTGATGACAATACAGGTTCTGAAGAGGCACCAAGGACTTATTATTTTTTGAAAGAACAATAAGTAACCCTTCCTTCTCGCCTAGATGTTTGTATTGCACACTTGTAAAGGAGTCAAATAATAGAGACGTCATTAAGAATAGCAATCAAGGGCTGTAAATTCTCCAGAAAACCACCTGTTCCGTTCACAAATAGAATCAATTGGACATAATGCGGATGTTGTACGACAGTGATGTTTCATGTCTGCTAATGCCCTAGTATGACTGATTGGGGCTCCTGGTGTTTATGTACAAGTGTTTCTTTTATGAAAATGTCCCAATATTTATTTATAAATAATCTTTTATTTATTGAAGAAAAACATTAAATTTACGTAGTATTTGCAACCATCCATCTTCTACTTTTCTGTAAGCAAATTTATTATTTCTAACAAGACAATGGTTTAGTAATAGTACTGAAATGTGTTTATTAGTACTAAAATTTAGACAGATGTCGTGGAGAGAAGAGAGAGGGGACATAGAGAGGAGGGGGGAAACTTTTTTGCATGGCAACGTGCTCGTAACATAACATAAACAAATTTAAATGAACTTGGTTTACGATGCAGACACACTCAAAAATAAATGTATTCTAACTTTACACTAATCTTAATTCTAATTTTGTTTTAAATGTTGATACCTCTCTCCTCCCGTTGGCTCTACTTGCCCCGCCTCCACCCTAACTTTCAGATGCAACCTATCGAGGGTTGTTTGTTTTTGTCTTCCCTACAAAATATTCCCAAAATGATGCACACAAATGTCCTCACAATAGGATAACGCACGACCACTTGCCACAGAGAAGTAGTATGTACTCCTCTCGTATTAGCGATTGCTCAGACATTCGCAATGACCAACGGGGAAAAAAGAGACCGAAATCCTCCAATGCAATGCTCCGCCCAGTGCTCGTACAGACATTATAAGAGGGAGTTGCAACCTGAAAGACAGTACCCATGATGTTCTTATGAGCAGTCTCTCGCGTCCACTGTATGCTTGTATATCAAAATTTGTCCCATATCTCAAGATAAATATTGGCCCGAAATTTTACACGTATCTCAAATTGCTCGTATGTCGGTGCACTCGTATGTCAAGGTATGGCTGTACAGAAAATGCACAAGAAGACATTTTGAGAATCAAATCCCTACAAAGGTTTGATCAACTATTTTGTATGATATTGTATATACTGCTCATCGCATTTATGAGAACATGTTGCTCGATTGTGTACAGTAGAGGTCACAGGATCAATGTTGTTTAGCTTTGGCATGTGGTTGATCAAGAGCCTTGAGGTCATTTCATCATTGTGTAGATCAACTACCAATCAATTTTAAATTAGTGATGGAGGCCTGCAGTGATCTTTCATACACTCATATACAATACAACATATGGGTCACTGTTTAGAAACACTAAACCTGTTGATATTTACTATCTAATCCAATATGAACATACAAATATACATGGACAAATCAGAGAATTAGTATTAGTAGTTATAGAAATTTTAGTATGATGGTTTGATTTTGGTAGACTGACAAAAACAACATTTTTTTCCTGACGCCACCAATTTATTTAATACTTACCACTTTTTCCTAAAGAAAACAATCTATCAATACATTTGAAAAGAATTATACTAGCCATTAAACCAAGCACTACAATTCACTGGAAGTAGTCAATGGTGCCTTGGCATGATCCTTTGGAATCAACTGTAATTTATTTGGAGGGGGGGACATATGTGGACTAAAGAAGACATAAATAATATGGGTTTAAGATCTACACAGAAGCATTTCCTTCAACATTGATCTGAGCTCATAAAGGTTCACAATAAAAAACACTGCCACTATTAGTGGAACTACCTGAGATAAAATAGCAAAAACTGACTGCTGCAATACATCATGCTCGTAAATAAACGGTAAGGGTTGAACATTCATAAAGTCAATTGACATTGATTTCCGCATATAGTGTGAAATCTAGTAATCTATTATGTCAGGTTTGCACAGATGAAATAAAATGCGCCCAAATAAAAAAGCAGAGATTAACTGTTTTCACTGTGAGTACAGTACTTTACAGCATTTAATATATAGATTATATTCAGATATATATGTTGCAGTCTTTTCATATGCCTATAGATGCAACATTTAACAAATACACTTCTTGATAATTGTACTTGTGTACTTGAATTTTCGGATAGGCGCAACAACATAGTATAATAGTTTTTCGATGATCGTGGCCATGTCTGGTCTACATTAGCAAAATTCAATGGATTACTGGATTGAGCATTTTACTGTTTAATTATTTATGAATGAAAGAATTTTATGTCAATTTCATGACAATGCAGTTACGTCTTCCTTTGCCTCATGCGCATTACCATGGACTTGCAATTAAACTTAGACTCCTTCTTTTACAGCATATTAATTCATTCATTCATTTTCAGAACCACTGTATCCTCATTAGGGTCACAGGGGGTGCTGGAGTGTATCCCAGCTGTCAAACATTCACATTCACACTTATACCTAGGGGTTATTTAGAGTCCAATCAGCCTACCATGCATGTTTTTGGAATGTGGGAGGAAACCAAAGTACCCGGACGAAACCCACGCAAGCCCAGAGAGATCATGCAAACTCCACACAGGTTGACCATATAATAAAAACCAAATATTTCATGGGTACTGTTGACGACACTTGGGGCCATTGTTTGCTTTTGGAACATCCATCAAAATCAAAAAAATATTTAAATCAATCCAACGGGTGTTCCTTCATTTACCTTAACATTGCATGTGAAAAATGTCCTTTACTTTACTGTTGTGAAGTTCAGGTCCCATCTGCAAAGATCCTGTCAAAGCTTCAAAAGCAGCAAAGTGTGAACGACATAAGAGAGATGGCTCTAAATATTTATGAAACCAGAGTGCACACCCACACACATGCACACACGTGCCCTCAATTGATAAGCAGCATCAATCTAAGACTTCATCTCATCTGAATGCAAATCGTTTCTGCAAGATTGCAGATATCATCGTTTTCATACTTCACTTTAAGAGTGATGATGTCGCTGTTTGCTGATTCTTGCCAAACACACGTTTGAAATCCACATAAAACAAAGTCCCCTTGCTGAATGTGTGAAATAGACTACCGTATTTTTATGACTATAAGGCACACTTAAAAGTCCTAAATTTTCTCCAAAATAGACAGTGTGCCTTATAATCCAGTGCGCCTTATAATCCAGTGCGCCTTATAATCCAGTGCGCCTTATATATGGAAAAAACAGAAAACCAAAAACGAAAAACCACCACTGTCGGATATTAAAAAAACACAAATGCCTGAACTGAAACAATACTGTTAAATATGCAGATGCCATTTTAGTTTACAACATCTTCCATCATATAGCTCCTCCCCCACTGCAAGATTTTATACAAAAAAATCCAAAACATCAACAATGGCTGGCTCTAGAGGTGACTGTGTAGTGAGTGCTTCATACCTGGAAGTCAATAGCAATTACCGTATTTTCACAACTATAAGGCACACTTAAAAGTCTTAAATTTTCTCCAAAATAGACAGTGCGCCTTATAATACAGTGCGCCTTATATATGGAAAAAATGTCATTCATTGAGGGTGCGCCTTATAATGCGGTGCGCCTTATAGTCGTGAAAATACGGTATATAATGTCTTTATTTCAGTACTTTGTAGATTAGGAATAGGGACAATTAATGTCATATCCACCCAGGGTAATGATGGAATATCATTAGAAATGCATTTCCCTGCAAACTTGTGACTTTTTCATGTGACACACTGAACAAAAGGCCCAAGCCAGTCAAAACCTCAAGTGCCCAAACACCTTGGTGACTACGTCAGATGTTTGCCCCAGATGCTTGGCCAACTGCCGAACAGCCTTTGGGGCCTGGTTTAATGTGTGCTTAAGAGGCTGCAGAACGTGGCGACTGCTGTGCTTTCCCTCCTCCAAATATCTGCCCATCATTTATTCATTTTTCCTCCCATGACGGCTGCTGCCGCCGTCATCTGAGGACCACCTCGTCTGAAGTTTTCCACGCCTCTGTCGCTCAAAACATACGTACATGCACACACGAACATGCACTTTCCCAACGGTCCCAGCGGTCTTTTAATTTTTTGAGAGCCTATTTTTAGTGAGAAAAATAATCGAGGTGGAAAGTTCCATCTGCCCAACACTCGTGTTCCAGCTGCTCCTTTTTAGCAGCAGGCGGAAAGAGCAGTAGGAAAATGCTGCTTATGAGATAAAACTGACATAGAGAGGATTTATTTATCACATGAATTAAGCTTTAGTGGGATTTACACAGTTGGAAGCACCTTCTAAGTTAGATGAATTGAAAGACAGCATCTTGTACTTGGTCTTCCTCAGAAATTGGAAGGATGGAAGAATGTGTGTGTGGCTTGTCACTAATAAAAACCCTGGATCTCTAAAGAAGTTAAGGTGGCCCGGTTGGTAAGTGGTAAGCGCATTGGCCTAACAGTTCTAGGATTGAGGGTTTGATCCCAGGTCAGGATCCTCCTGTCTGGAGTTTGCATGTTCTTCCCGGCCGGGTTTGCGTGTGTTTTCTCCGGGTACTCCGGTTTCCACCCACATCCTAAAAACATGCACCGTATGCTGATTGGAGACTCTAAATTGACTTGATTGGTTGTCTATATCATTATCCCCTACGATTGACTGGCCACCACTTTAACGTGTCCTCCACCTGGTGCTGCTATTTGGCTCCATCACCCCCTGCAGCTCTTATGGGCATATGCGTTATGGAAAATAAATGAATCAACTGAAGAAGTTGGAAATTAAGCTTTTCACTTTTAACAAATCTATTTTATGTCATTTCAGTCAAAAACATTGGATTAGGTCAGTCTGATAGGATGCTGAATAAAAAATATATAAGTCTGATATTGATATGAATTGAATATTTTAACAAACTTATGTACAGAGACTAACCACTAGACAAGAAGTAACAGGTTGTTTTTTTTAAAAGACTGTTCTGTTATAAGTAATATAAATACAGTGTCTACTTTTGTATGTATCTCAGAGACCAGCAATATAATTTTGACAGTTTAAAGTTTGTCACATAAAATGTCAGCAATGCTCCCTAATCAACTTTACTATGCGTCATCCTCTTTGATTTCACACCAGAGAACCAAATATAACATGAACCCTGGCAATAAAAATATGAAAAGCCATTATATTATCTGCCTCTCTAAACAATAAAGAAACAAAATATCATTGTTACAAAAAAAAACTGCAATTTTTATAATGGACATTTCAAAGACATTACTTTATTATTTAAGATCTTGCATCTTTTCAGTGGCAGACCGATAAAAATTGACATTTCTGGATGTGTCTTTTCAAACTTTAAAAGGTTATAAAGTTCACAAAGAAAGTGCAATTTCAGCTTGATGTCAGTATGCACGCCCTGAATGCCAAAGCACTCGGCAAACATCCCCGAGTTGTTGTATAAACAGATGGACAATGTCATGTGAGCTGTTGGATAATCTGAACATTTCCATTGCATTTATAAATGAGCAGTGTTCTGTAGTACCTAAAATAGCGCTTTAAAAGACCGGATCCACCACCACCACTTTCATGTAATGTACTCAATTAATTGAAGCTCAATTACTGAACCACAACCCCTGAGGGTTGTTCTGGGTGCAACAATAAATCTGGGTACACACACAGAGCCGCTCTGTGTTGATATTGCCAAGAGGGTTACATTGTGACAATAGCTGAACCAATCAGTTTGAGAAAATAGAACCTAGGTTGTTTGTTTTTTCGTTTGTTTGCTTGGTTTTGAATGCTAGAAATGACAATTGAGAAGGTCAAACCATTTTACTTAGAAAAAAAACAACATGAGTTTGATTTTAATTGCAAAGAAGCGTGGCTATCTAAGATGAAAATGACTAACTCGCATCGCTTTCATGTTTAGTTGCATCCTTTGAAGGAAAGGGGATGGCAAGTGATGTAAGGTAAACCAACAATTGTGCAAGTCGGACACTTTGTTTGCAAAAGCGTGGTACAGTCTGGTCAAAAGGTTTGTCGTTAATCGTGGGGATTACTAGTGCAGGCTGACCACCCAGTCTTAGTGTCTATTTCAAATAACTCTGTGTATTTGCAACAGTTGCGTGGGCCGTATCAGATTTAAGAAAGGGAGAGAAAGAGAGGGAGAGAAGGAGGGAGAGAGAGAGAGAGAGAGAGGGAGAGAGAGAGAGAGAGAGAGAGAGAGAGAGAGAGAGAGAGAGAGAGAGAGAGAGAGAGAGACAGAGAGAGAGAGGCAGAGTGACAGATAGAAAGAGAGAGAGACAGAAACAGAGAGACAAAGAGAGAGACAGAAACAGAGAGACAAAGAGAGAGACAGAGACAGAGAGAGACAAAGAGAAAGACAGAGACAGAGAGACAGAGAGAGGCAGAGAGAGTGACAGAGACAGAGAGAAGAAGAGACAGAGAGAGACAGGGAGAGTGACAGAGACAGAAACAGAGTGAGAAAGAGACAGAGAGAGAAAGAGAGAGAAAGATAGAGACTGAGAGAGACTGAGAGAGACTGAGAGAGACTGAGAGAGACTGAGAGAGACTAAGAGAGACTGAGAGAGACTGAGAGAGAGAGAGAGAGAGAGAGAGAGAGAGAGAGAGAGAGAGAGAGAGAGAGAGAGAGAGAGAGAGAGAGAGAGAGAGAGAGAGAGAGTGAGAGAGAGTGAGAGGGAGAGAGAGAGAATGGGCGAGAGAGATACTGAGCAAGAGAGATGAAACTGAGCGCGAGAGAGAGACACAATACTTATATACTTATTCTCAATAGTTTGAGAGAAGACGAGCGCGCGCATGGGCTAAATATGTGCACAGTCGTAAGTACCATGGACAGAGGCGGTTGCATTGGGAATGATGAAAAAGAAATTCATTTGTCATTCAGAATCAGTTCTTTACTTTGCTGGAAATGTGGGGATTTGACTGCCCGGTATGATAAGTACTAAGGGGGATGGAAACGGGGTTGGAGGGAGGGAGGGAGAGAGGGAGAGAGGCAGGATAAAAAAGCGCTGTGGCACCCGCCCAACGTCACAATTCCACATGCGCTTATAACCCCCCCCCCCCCCCAACCACCATATGATTAATCCACGTGATGTCTTTATTATTATTTATAAACTTTTCAAGTTTTGTATTTTTTAAAAAGTAAAAACTCACCCTCCATGCAGAAAATCAGCAACCAGGCTATCCATAGGTCCGAGTTATGAAACTTCACCATTGTTCCGAGGTGTTCAGTTCTTTTCCACGGTCAGGTTCCTTGCAGAAAATTCGTCCTCGTAATCGGGTGTGTCATGGAACAAGTGGGTGTTTTCACTCAGCGCAACACAACCCTCTTGTTCGCCCAAAACAAAGTGAAATGTTACTACGGGACCCCCAAATTCATGCCCGGTCCACTTTACCGTCTCCGATATTGGTACTTTATCCTTGGCCGCTCCTATAGTGCTTTTCAGTCCAGGTTTTCTGTCAAATTGTTGAGCGGTCCGTTAATCGCCGCGCGGTTGGTGGAAAGTCCAAGTTGGGGCGTACAGAACTTCTCCAAAAAAACGTCTGGATAATTCTTAAAACCACGTCCCGAAAGGAGCGTTTCTCCGCAGTCTTGCTGAGCGTCTCCAACGCGTCCTGTGGTGCTCCATGCTTCTTCGCTTGATCTGCTGCGGCTGAGTGGACCGGGTGATAAAGTTAAATTTAAATCATCTTTGCTTCTGTTTTTTGCCCACCAAAATAAGAGAAAACTGCTAAGCCTTAACGTTGGGAGAATATGATTTATCCAAAAAAAAGGCGTTTCTGGGTTAAATCTAAGCTTATTTAGAAGGTATCATTCTTCATTTCTTAAAGAAAAAGTCCAACATCTCCTTTTTTTGTTTATGCTGTGGGAATAATATATTGAGCTTCCTTTTAGGGTTTAAATGTTTCTGTGCTCTTGACGATATTCTGACAGATAATTAGTTCGGTCGAATTGTTGCTAAGAGACCGTTGACGCCAAGATGAGAAAAGTACAAGCGCTCTCTTGCGGTGCGTTCAAGATCGACCCATATTTAGGAAACCCCAATATTCATATGGTTTAGAATAAAATGCGCTAGGTAATAATTAATCTTTCAAAATATAATTAATTGGGTTTGATGTTTATGATTATGGATGCAAGAGGAATTGCTGTATGTAATAGTGACATGTATAAGCATCATGTTGTTGACTATTTATTATGTTGACTACTTATTTATTTATTTGTTCATGGTGAATCTTTAAATCTCATTTAAGTTGTATAATGACTATAAAAGCATTCAATTCAATTTAAATACGTTTGTAAATACTGCTAACTTAAATATTACTATTATAATAAGCATTGGGTGGTTTTAGTAGAACTCTAGGATGAGACAAAAATGATGTCGGCACTCAAATTCATATTTTTATGTCTATGTAGTCTATTGTGCAGGATGTCCAAACATCCCAATCGTTAAGTACCAGTTAGTTTTATAGGTATTTAAATTTTCAATGTCTGATATTTTTCTGGAATTTTCTTTTATAATTACAATGGCTGTGAATTGGGTTTCATATGTATCATTGCAGTAAACAATAAAGACAAATTTTGTAAATATTTGTTATATTTTTTTGTTGTCTTCACTATTGATTTTAAATGATAATAAGCAAGGATCAAAGAAACAAAGAACCACAATGTGTCCATAATAATGTCTCACAACCCCACTTTATCTGGGGATTTCTTTTCTTTGATGTGTTTACATCACAAGATGTGTGTTAATGTCAATATAATAAGACTTGGCAGCACATTGGATTTGAATCTTAGCTCTACTTATTCTTAACATTATGTCAGTGATAATGTTAGAAGTGAATAAAAAGAAATCTAAAGGCAGCATATGACAGCATATCACAGGAACAATGAGTCAACAGCTTCACACTCAGGGGGACATAAACCCACAGAAATAAACCATAGTTTTGATCCTGTTTACTGGAGCACTACCACATGAAAGTGTAGTATTTGAATTGAGTCAAAAAGGACACAGCTGCATACGCCAGCTTTTGCATTACAATGAACATTTTTCAAATATTATATATATTTAATTTACATTGTTGGGGTTGATGGGAATCAGGCAACTTATTATATAATCCTTATGAAGCATTATTTATGGATGGATGGACATATTAAGATTCTCACGCTACGTCTGTCCAAACCGTACAACGTAAAGAATTGCATTTTTTTTATGGTGATCATAAATGGCTGCCAAATCCTGCTAGACGAGTGATTGAATTTCTTCACCTTCTCTAACTGTCAAAACTTAATCTTTTATGTGTTAAAGCTGAAAGCAGAGTTGATGTAGGAATATTTGTTTTTCCATCATGTGCATTAAACGCACCACGTGGCTGATTGGTCCAAAATTAGGAAGCCTTTCACGTCATTTACAAACGGTATTTTCGGAAGAATGTCCATCAGCAAGTTTCCAGGTGCTCTCCAAAACACGTTTTCCTCCCCTGTCGTTACTGCAAGACTCAGGGAGACACGATGCTGCTGCTCGGGCTTTTTTGTAAGGTATAACCCCCTTCTCACGTCATTTACAAACACCATTTTCGGAAAAAAAATCCGCCAGGGAGTTTCCAGGTGCACACACACCCACCCATTAATAAATCACGCTTTATAAGGATGACATAATTTTCATTGTTAAAGCGTGATTTATGGATTGGTGGATGATTTTATGTTAACATTCTCCTTCCCACAACAACATTAACCTTCTCTAAGTGTGTAAGTAAACTCAAGATTTTAAGCAGTTGCAAGGTTTATCGATGAGTATGCCTGACCAGAAATATGTTAACATAATGCCCTCTTGTGGCAATTTTAAGCATTACACTCTGTGACGATTCCAAAATCCATAGTCTTCAGTACACAATGTAGTGCGTCTGTAGTAATTTCCACTTAAAGTTAGTTGCATGAACTACGCTTTTGAGTTTTTATGTTTGTCATATTTTCACAATGTTTTTACAATGTTTTAACAAATATAACATCCTTTCCTTTGAAATTGGCCGTCCGTTTTCCTTACTTTTTCCTAAAAGGCATACATACTCCTGCTTAGGTATATAACTGTACATAATTGTATACATGTTTGCTGTGCTATTTGTGCAACTGAAAATTTTCCTTTCTCATCTAACCCCAATTTTCAAAAGATCTTTTTTTATAGCGCAACACTGTCTTATGTTCTAAACAAACAGCTTGTGATGAATAACTTAATGAAATATCATAAATCAGCCATTAGCCATGATAATGACTTGTTTATGCAAAGTACTTTAAGCAGAATCTTATTTTTCAACAGTGATATTGATTGCTTTGAATGACCTAATGATACTTGCATGCAAAAATAAATGAGCACATATTTGATAGCAACTAACAAGCAGTTCATACATCCGCTTGTATATTATTCATTGACATTAGCCTCAAATTAAGTACAAACTCACAATAATGTTTTATGCCCGCATTTTGAATATAATTGGCATTGTAGACTGTATTGTACTTTAAGGTTTTTCATGATTGTTAAAGTCCGTTTTAGTCTTTTTTAAATTAAATTAAAATAAAAGGAGAGATGAATATATCCATCAACCTATGATTGGAATGTAGGCATGAAAAATGATTCCATAAATACTCCATACATCATTTTATTGATCACAAATTCCACTTGATGCAAGGACATGTATGTTTAGGCAGTGTTTATCATGAATTACAGACCTTTAATTCACACCTCCACCCTCCCAGAATAGAAACGAGGCCTCGTTATACTAAAACATTTTATATTAATCTATGCTGTTTTAATAAAATACTTAACTTGAGTGAAATATATTCGTTTAAACTAGATATTACTAGTGACAGGGTTAAGTCCAAGTGCATTTCTACACACAACAGCAAACCAGATTGGTCCCGCAGAATGCATCATTCCTGAAATGACAAAAAGAGCAATGTTCACAGCATGAAATAATATTGTGAAGTTTTTTTTTAGGATATCATTAATGGCACGGTATGCCTATTTTATGAATGATTAGTTCTCAAAGTTGCAATTTCAATTAACAACAACCAGAATGGTATACAACTCGTTTGCAACAAATATTTTGTCTTTTCAAGTCAAGGAAAAGCAACATCAGATAATGTGACTTGGCTATTTGACGTATATCTTGTTCATCACACCCTTTTGTATTATGGTCATATGAATGTGACTCAGAAGGAGGTGACAGTGATTGAGTGTGAGAAAGGCTGCAGAATATGAATGAAAATAGTCATAGGAATGAGGTCGAAGCGTGTCGTAAAGTTCAAGCTGGTAAGACCTGTTTAGGCTGCTTGGTAAGTCAACAGCAAGGTGCGACAGGTATGTTGTGAGCGATGAGAATCATCTTTGTGTCAAAAAATCTTCTAATAGAAATGGAATCACAGTCAAAACGCACCTCATCGCTACTACTGCTGCTGGAGGAAGACGAGGAGGATGAAGAGGTGTCTGACCCATTCCCACTCTTATGGTCTTTCTTCTTCTTGTGCTCTCCAGACTCCTTTTTATCAACACTTTTGTTCTTTTTACCTTCACCTTTCTTCTCCTCTTTTTTTCCACTTTTTTTCTTGTCATCAGATTTATCCTTGCTGTCACTCTAGAATTGGAAATCATGAGATTGTGACTGATTATTTGTCATGTATAAATATATATTTATGAAAATTAATACATGAATAAATAATAAACAGAGAATTACATTTTTAGGATATATAACAACAGAACCAGATGATTTAAAATCCACATGCATTAGACGTTGCCTCATCTTTTTAATTGGATATAAAGCATTAATTTGTACAAAATACCTTATCGCCACTCTTTTTCCAAGGCCAGTTGAACTCGTCCTTGGATGCTTCTTCCTTTTTTATCGGTTCTTCCATCGCTAGAATTAATATGTAAAATAACGTGACCGGTAAAGGATAGAATAAAAGACAAACTTGAGAGTTTATTGAACTTACCTGAGCTAAGATCGAAAGACATGCTGTCTCTTGCTTAATGAAAACAATGACAACGCTCATAACAAACAAAAAGCAGAGTAATCAGGAACCTGGTCAAGAGACACACCTTGCTGCAATTTGATTGGCTGCTGCATCTCGCTAACACACGCCTACTCTCTCCAAAGGGGATGTTCCTTTTTCTTTTTTTTAATAAACTTTATTAAATTAGTCGCACACTCACCTGAACTTTTTCACATTAATCATAACACATTTGGAATACATACCTAAGAAAAGAAATACGGTGACCCTGTGGAGCAAGTGGTTAGCACACCGGTCTCATGGCTCTGAGGTCCTGGGTTCAAATCTAGGTCACATCCACCTGTGTATAGTTTGCATGTTCTCTCTGGGCCTGCATGGGTTTTCTCTGGGTGCTCCGGTTTCCTCCCCGATTCCAAGGACATGCATGGTAGGCTGATTGGACACTCTAAATTGCCCCTAGGTATGAGTGTGAATGGTTTTCCGTCTCCTTGTCCCCTCCAATCGGCTGGCCAATGATTCAGGGTGTCCCCTGCCTCTGGCCTGGAGTCAGTTGGGATAGGCTCCAGCACCCCCCGTGACCCAAATGAGAATAAAACGGTTCAGAAAAAGAATGAATGCATGAAAAAATGTTGTTGTTGTTTTATTCCCTGAAGCAAACACTGATTTACAGTATTACATTTCATATATTATTATGTATATTCCATATAAGATCATCTTATTTTTCTGCAGCACCATGACTCCCCATCTAATTTCCTTTAATTCAGTTTCATTAGAAATCTTATAAAACGGTCAAATCAATGATTTGTCATTGAGGCACACTTCCACTTTCCCTCATGTAATCAGCATGTAACATGTGGGAATCATTTTCACATCTGATTATTTATAAGACCTGAAGCCTCTGTATAGATTAGTGGAGCTCAGGGTTGTGGAACGGGGCCCCGTGTATCGAAATGTACTCCCCATCAATGACTCCATGGGACTTGCGGGTCTGCGAATGGGTGCCCTGTCTCCAACATCAGTTGTAGACACAGATGCATATGAGACTGAGGGAGGCAAGGGGTTCACGGGATCCATGTTCACAACAGGTTTAGAGGGAAGCAATGGAAACGGGATAGCACGAGAAGCACCAGGCCTCGAACCACTGCTTAATTCTGAGGAGCCACTCGCACCGTGCTCAGACACTTCCATTTGTGGGTCATTGCTTTGCTCAGCACCAGGAATTTTCTGCAATTAAAAAAAAGAAGTAATTATCTCATGCCCAGTTATTTATTTATTTGCTATTAGTGTTGCTAAACCAAGACTGTATTTAAGCCCAGTGTTTCCCAACAATCGCTTATTATGGTCTGCTATGCCACAGGAAATTATTTGGCAAGAATACTTACAATATATAGTAATATTCTGAGAGAAAAATCTTTATAACACGAGATTAAAATTGAAATATGATGAACATTGTACTATTACAAGATTCAAATCTTAATACTATGGGGGTAAAGTCTTTTTGTAGCTTAGTTTTTATGTCGTGTGAACCGGAAATTGTTTGGATTAACAGACTTCAAATTTTGCCGATGTTAAATCTGTGTGAGAAAAGAACTGATTTTTTTTGTGGAATATAACAAGATTGAAGTAATACTAGGAGAGAAAAAAGACGTAATATTAGTTTTGGTAACATGAAGTCTGTGTAGGCACAAAACTGCTTGTGTAATATTACTAGATTTCAATAATATTGAAATCAACTGTAATAAAATTTTGAGACTGAAATCATTACATTGAGGTCTGTAGATATCAAATTTTTGGGGAGTTGATTTGATTACTGATAAAAGTTTGATGAAAATAACTTTTTTTTGTTAATTGTCCATTAGAAGATTTTCAGATGGTTCAGATAGCCTACAACACCAACCAAATACTGGAGGTCTTTGGGGAAGGCACAAAAAGTAACAAAGTACCAATTGTTTGTCCCTGTTGATATCCCACAAATTGACAGTTTGCATTGCATTTAATTACTACCTTCTCCTTTTTCTTCTTGTCTTTCTTGGCTTTTTTATTTTCCTTATCACTGCCACTGGAACTTGAAGAACTGGAGCTCGACGAACTGGAGCTCGATTCCTAAACGTGAAACAAGCATTCCAAATTTCAGAGAAAAGGCTACTTACTACACAATAAATCGGTCACCAGTCAAGCACGGCACATAAACAGGGCTACAAATTTTACTGACATAATAAGGCAGGCACGTGAATTGAATTGAATGATTTTATTGTCATTAATTTTAAAGTTTTCATCACATAGTGCACAAATAACAGCATCCAATGAACTAACCTTTTTCTTCTTATCCTTCTTCTTCTTCTTGTCCTTCTTCTTTTTCTTCTTGTCATTATCACTGGCAGAAGAATCGGAATCCTTGAATCAAAATGTACGCATTAGGTTAGCATTCTCAAGTTTTCCCCCCAAGCATAAATATTATTTTTATGGGTGTAAAATGCAATTTATTTATTGGCATGACAACTACCTTTTTCTTGTGTTTCTTTTTCTTCTTGTCCTTTTTCTTCTTTTTCTTCTTTTTGCAATCATCACTAGAAGAACCACTGGAGAAGTCAGAGGAATAATCCTGCATGGAAATAGTCACATAGTGTCGTCCACCACAGAATTAGGCTTATATTGTATATTTAAAAACTACAGCTGCATCTAAAGTGTTAATGAAAAATGTTATATTATATATGATTACGTATAAAGCATCAGAACTTTTGATATGGCAGCTTTTTATGAGGATAGGACATTATTTTATCATTATTTTACAGGAATACCTCTACATACGAGTGCCCTGTCTGTCTAGTTTTAGTACTATTAAACACATTTTAGTACTATTAAACCACTAGTTATTTGTTGCTTTGTTAATAGATGGTGAATTAGAACAAATAAAAATGTTTTTCCAATCCAATATCCTGTTTTTAGTGTTTTTTTTTCAGAGGGTTAGAACAAATTTATTTGTTTTTAGTTCCTTTCTATGGGAAACGTTCATTTGAGTCACGAGAAAATCGACATACGAGCTCAGTCCGGGAACGCAATAAGCTTGTATCTCGAGGTAACACTGTATAATTATTATTATATTTTCTGGTTACACAGCCATTAATGACTTTTATAAAAATTATTTTCACGTGATGACTCACCCTTTTCTTGCCCTTTTTCTTCTTCTTCTTTTTATCCTTTTTCTTCTTTTTCTTAAAGAATCGCATTTTTTAAAATTTCCAAACAAATGAAAAGAAAATGCAGACTAGTGTTTTGGCTTACCTTGACGACATCACTGTCAGAAGACGAGGAAGAAGAGCTATCATCAGAAGAGCTGGCCTTCTAAATGACAAAATAAATACATCAGAAAAACATTGGCTGTGTATTAAAACCAATTACTAATTGATCTATTCCAGGCAATGTCATTCATTAAATAATATAGTGATCTACCTTCTTTTTCTTTTTCTTCTTTTCATAGTCACTGTCAGATGATGAGGAGGAGGAGGAGGAAGAACTCGATTCCTGTCACAGTTAGGTAAAGCACAATAGAAATATAAAGGAGTAAATAATGGAAAATATTGAGACTGACTACTAACTAGACTAGACTGATAATAAATTGGCTCATACAACAAAGTGCATAACAAACAACATAGTGACAACAAAAAAACACTTTTTTCTTCTTTTTATCATTCAAAATATATTTTATTTCAAAAATAATGGAGAGCAATACTGTTTGGAATAAAATAAGAGGTAGATGGGCAAACCTTTTTCTTCTTCTTCTTCTTTTTCTTGTCGTCACTGTCAGAGGATGAAGAGGAAGAACTAGAATCCTGTTAGCAAAGATAAACCGAAAAACTGTATGACAAACCAACCATCAGTAAAATCAGACAAAAAAACACATTTTACACTGGTTCATACAAACATAATAATAAAAAGCAAACCTTTTTCTTATTGTGTTTCTTTTTCTTCTTCTTTTTCTTCTTCTTTTCATCATCACTTTCAGATGACGAAGAGGAGGACGAAGAACTGCTGTCCTGTTAAGAGGATTTTTAAAAATGTACTTTGTTCTGAAAATTACTGGCCAAAAATACTTTGTTATAGTACAAATACTACCTCAAACTGTAGAGCTATACCGTAATGAATAATATAAAACGTAGAAGAGCCAAACCTTTTTCTTCTTCTTTTTGTTCTTCTTTTTCTTCTTCTTCTTCTTTTCATCATCACTTTCAGATGATGAAGAGGAGGACGAAGAACTGCTGTCCTGTCAAGAGGATTTTTAAAAATGTACTTTATTCTGAAAATTACTGGCAAAAAATACTTTGTTATAGTACAAATACAACCTCAAACTGTAGAGCTATACCGTAATGAATAATATAAAATGTAGAAGAGCCAAACCTTTTTCTTCTTCTTTTTGTTCTTCTTTTTCTTCTTCTTCTTCTTCTTTTTCTTATCATCATCACTGTCCGAAGATGAAGAAGAACTAGAATCCTGTCCGTGTGGTTAAACAGAAAACCACCATAAACAAATGAATAGTAAATACAATAAAAATACAGAAAATAGAAGGACAACACAACTTTTTTTCTTTTCTTTGTCATCACTGTCAGAAGATAAGAAGGAAAAACTATAGTTCTGTTCATACAGTTAAACAGTAAACCATAATTAACAAAGCAACATTAAATTAAATAAAAATACAGAAATTAGAAGCAAAACACACCTCCTTTTTCTTCTTCTTTTTCTTCTTTTTCTTCTTCTTCTTCTTCTTCTTGTCATCATCACTGTCAGAGGATGAGGAGGAAGAACTAGAATCCTGTTTGTACGGTTAAACAGAAAAGCATAATAAACAAATTAATAGTAAATACAATAAAAATACAGAAAATAGAAGGACAACACAACTTTTTCTTCTTTTAAGTCATCACTGTGAGAGACTAAGGGGAAAGAACTAAAGTTCTGTTCATTAAACAAAAAAGCATAATAAAAAAAGCAACAGTAAATAAAATAAATATAAAGAAATTAGAAGTAAAACACACCTTTTTCTTCTTTTTCTTCTTCTTCTTCTTGTCATCATCACTGTCAGAGGATGAGGAGGAAGAACTAGAATCCTGCTTGTAGAGTTAAACAGAAAAACATAATGAAGAAATCGACAGTAAAAACAATCAAATCAAAAATATTAGAAGGAAAACAAACCTTTTTCTTCTTCTTTTTCTTTTTCTTTTCATCTTCACTTTCTGAGGAAGAGCTATCGGAAGATGAAGAGGAGGAGGAGGAGGAGCTGGACGAATCCTAAACATAAAATAAAACACAAATAGTGCATTGATAAGCAACACCTTTACATTTTAGTTATAAAAGGCTTTGTAACATTTAAAAAGGCGCTATTCGTTAATTTTTCATTTGGTCATTTTAGCAGGTTTGCAAGCTAATTTGCATTGGGACTTTATAGAATATAATATTTTTTTATTATTGCCTGGAAACAATCCAAATATTCAATATTTTTAATATAATGTGATGTGTAATCTTAGGGTTATGATTATACCTTCTTTTTCTTCTTTTTTTTCTTCTTCTTGTCTTTTTCCTCATCATCACTGTCTGAAGATGAACCCGAATCCTATTTAAAAATAAGAAAATAAAAATTAATACAAAGGGTGTACATTAAAAATGGTAAAATAATAATAATCATTATAATGAATATTAATATAGCACTTAAATGTCAAAATACATTGAAAGTCCAGTTTTTTATCAACAATTTTTCTTGCTACATGCTAAAAAATCTAAACTTGAAGTTTTATACTGTTAATTTTGATATGTGACGTTACATTTGATGTGTGTCTTTATACACTACTTGCCTTGATTTTTGTATTTATTCCAAGCTAATATCAGTTCTCCATTGCAATAGAATTGTGGTGGCTTAAATAATTTGCAGGGAAAAAAAATGCTGTTAATCTAAAATATTGTTCAGTATTTTTTATATCATATCATTATTGCAAATTTCCTTGAAATTTAATTTGGAGTCTATATTACCCACTCCTAATACAAAGATAGATTATTGCTTGATTGCTTTTTAATCACACTTAGCACAATATGATCACCTTCTTCTTCTTGTTTTTTTTCTTCAGCTTTTTTTTCTTCTTCACTTCCATCCCATGTCCTCCTTCTCCTTCGTCATCACTCAGGTGGCCATCTTCAGTATGGCCTGCCAACTCTGCTTGCAAGAATCACAATTAAATTTCTGACATATTTAAAACCTCGAACCGTCTACCAATATAATGATATTTAGACTCACTGTGGTCATATGTATGTACGGGTATGTAGGTCATAGATGGATCTTCGCCTGCTTTATACTAACAGAAATGTATTTAAAAAAAACATGTTTACTGTATCTGCTGTTTAGGTGACATACAGTGTGAATAATGTCATGTAATTGTGTCACCTTGTCATCAATATCTTTGGCTGTTTCTTCAACAGTCTCTGCAAAACCTGCTTTGAGCATCAATATGAACATAATTAAAAGGTCTTGGTGGATTGATTTGAATTAGAAAAGGAAATTGGAAAAACTAACTGGCTCTTGGAAGTAATTCCAGCTCTTCCTCCTGTGAAACAAAAAAAGAACATTTTTTTGAACTATTTCTTGAACTTCTTGTGCATTGATAGATTGACCTCCCCCCCCCCACACACACACACACACCACACAAAATACAGACTATGCATAATACCTTTTTGTCTTTCTCCTTATCTTTCTTCTTTTTCTTCTTCATGTCTTTATCGCTCTCAGAGGATGACGATGATGAAGATGATGATGACGACGACGATGATGATGATGATGAGCTCGAATCCTGTTACAGGTTAATTAATTTAGTGAATTTTTTCATACACATACAAATTTGAGATTTATTTTAGGGGGCCGGCGGATGAGAGGTTAGCGCGTCGGCCTCACAGTGGGAGACCTGGGTTCAAATCCAGGTGGGTCTATCTGTGTGGAGTTTGCATGCTCTCTCGAGGCCTGTGTGGGTTTTCTCTGGGTACTCTGGTTTCCTCCCACATTCCAAATACATGCATGGTAGGCTGATTGGACACTCTAAATTGCCCCTATGTATGAGTGTGAATGGTTTTTTGTCTCCTTGTACCCTCCGATTGGCTAGCCACCAATTCAGGGTGTCCCCCGCCTCTGGCCCGAAGTCAGTTGGGATAGGTTCCAGCGACCCTAGTGAGGAAGAAGCGGTTAAGAAAACATGAAATACCTTTTTCTTGTTTGTCTTTTTCTTCTTTTTCTTTTTCTTGTCTTTCTTTTTCTTGTCATCATCACTATCAGAGGAGGAAGATGAAGAAGATGAAGAAGAAGAAGAGGAGGAACTGGAATCCTGTCAAAGAGTAAGGAAATAAACAAATTAATCCAAATTTGGAATTATGAAAAACGATTAAAATGAGAATATTATAAATCCATCCCAATCATGCTACCTTCTTCTTTTTCTTTTTCTTCTTTTTCTTTTCATCTTCACTATCAGAACTTTTGGATGATGAGGACGAGGAGTCCTATGGCATGATGAGTGAAATTGAGCTTTCTTGACATTATTTATGAATGGGATTCTTTTTTTAAAAAAAGAAAACGCCATTTGGCATACCTTCTTCTTTTTCTTCTTTTTCTTATCCTTCTTCTGTTTCTTCTTCTTGTCCTTTTTCTTTTTCTTCTTTCCATCACTGCCTGATGAGAAGCTGTCAGTGGAAAAGTATTTCTAGAAAGAAAGGTTAAAAAAGATGTTTCAATTTTCTTTTAAGTATTAATATGAAATGTTCATATTGATTGATGATACCGATCACTTTTTACACATGTAATTTACCTTCTTATCCATCTTTTTCTCTTCCTGGTCATTGTCATCACCAGGTAAGATCGAAACCTAGAAAAAGCCAAAAGAACCAAGTGATTTTAGATATAAAAATGGATGGATATTTATTATTCTCATGAGACTGGACTTGGAAGAATCATAACAAATTCCTTACCTGCTTTACGTGTAAGTCTCCATCTAAAGAAATACAAATGATGGTGGCCAGTTAAGTTTAGTAAAAACATCACAATTTGGAAAAGAATCCTGTAGATTTTTACCATATGGTCAGATTTTGGAGATTTATAATCAGTGGAACTTTAGAATCAGATCACCAAAAATGGTAAAATATTAGCTGATATTCTTACCCTATAATTTACAGCTCTATAAATAAAATAAAGCTAAATGCAAAAGCGATGTTGCATAGGAAATAGTATTTTTCTTACCAGTTGGTTCTATGATCAACTTGTCCCACATGTACTCTTTCACTACTTTCTTCTTCTTGTCCTTCTCTTTCTTCTTTTTCTTCTTCTTTTTCTTGTCATCCTTTGGAATAATAATGAATTATGTACTTAGTATATCAAACTGTGCAAGTGTTGTGAAACTTAGCTTCGGACCATTAATCCAATCCATGCCAATCAATGCTCTTTTTCAATTAAATGTTGCATTTTCACTTAATTTTTATTCTGATATTGGCTGCTATTTAATATTTGAGGCAAAAGATATCCATTTTAAAAGCGAAGGAACCCTGTTTATTTATAACCCTTTTAAAACGTGATTTATTGGTGTATGTGTGTGTGTGTGTATGCATGTGACTGACATTGCAAAATGGCTGCACTTGCAGTTGTGTGTTTAAACAACTTTTTTTTGTAAGTTGCATACTTGCATACGTCTTTTACATTTGGGTCATTTGTACTTTGGGTTGTTGTTCCTCTTAAATGATTGGCTGGTATTTAAATAATGGCTCTTTATGCGTTTCAACAATTGTCTATTTAGGGATTGACAAATAGTCTTAGAAGTCATTACTGTCTTTGCCATGATAATATCAAAATCTGGTATTACTAACTGGATTGTTCAAGTTATTAGATTTATATTAGATTTGTTTTCATGGATCCAGTAAATACAGGTAAATAACATGGAAGCTCTGATCAAATTCACAAAAAGGTTCCATGCATGCAAACGTGTATCCTTTCTGCTTGTTTTGGAATGGTCCAAAAAAATCCACATTGGAAAATAGCTCATTGTTATGACTTGTCTGTTTCATGCATTCCAAATGGGTGTGTGCCCTCCCTTCTATCAGACACCTCCTGTATCCAGGACCTGAGGGCCACCGCCTAGTTTTGCATGCTTTACTACTTCACAAATAATACAAACCTTAAAGCGGTACTACCATTCTGGAATGCAAAAGGTTTAGCCTGGAATTTCCCATTAAGGTCATTAGGATTGTCAATTATGTCTCACTGTTTAATATCAAAGATGTACGCAGTTTCCAAATGTAAATAATGAAATTCTAAGATATTAACAACTCACTAGTTGCAGAACTGAGCTCAATGTAAACTTAGAATACAGTGCGCCTTATATATGGAAAAAATGTCATTCATTGAGGGTGTGCCTTATAATGCGGTGCGCCTTATAGTCGTGAAAATACGGTAGTTCAATTGTCATGTTAATAAACCATGCTGCTGTTCAAAATTAAGAATTATACTGTCACTTTCACTAATTTATTTTATATTGTAGGTTGGATTTGCATAGACTGGGAGCTGTGGCCATGGCAGGTGAGTTGGAAACAATTTCTGTGGTATTTTGGAGGAACTGTGTAGCTCTAAACATGTGATGACAACGTCTCACAGTAGACGTCCTAAAGCGATATTTGAACACGCAGATGATCATACCTCACTATCGCTGTCTGAAGAGCTGCTGGATGATGATGAAGAGGAGGAGGAGGAGGAAGAGGAACTAGAACTCTGTAAAGAGAGACCTTTGTTTTACTTTGTATACTCTTTTTTTGCTGAATTTTGCATACACAAATGAACAGGATTACTCATTTAATCCTTTGTCAGTTTGAAGGAGTTCTTTGTCATTGCTGTGTAGTGTAAAAAAAAGGAAGGGCTCTTCAAACAATTTGGAAACACACAAACAAACACACGCCTACCCATGACAGGTATGCAGACAGTCTATTGTGTCCATTGCCTTGTGTGATTGGTCTACACATTAATCACAAGCCTGACCAGTTTAGTGCAGTCAGGAAGGGCATTCACTACTTGCCAATCTCGGCACACCCTAAAGACGTTATAACAGGTTACTGCCTTATGAAAAACAAATGCTCTCATTTTAAAGCAACGCGTCGGCCTCTCAGCTCTGGGATCCTGGGTTCAAATCCACGTCACATCCTACTGTGTGGAGTTTGCATGTTCTCCCTGGGCCTGCGTGGGTTTCCTTCGGGTATCCCGGTTTCTTCCCACATTCCAAAAACATGCATGGTGGGATGATTGGACACTGTAAATTGCCCCTAGGTATGAGCGTGAATGGTTGTTTGTCTCCTTGTACCCTGCGATTGGCTGGCCACCAATTCAGCTGGGATAGGCTCCAGCACCCCCGTGACCCTAATAAGGATAAAGCGGTTCAGGAAATGAATGAATATTAAGTTTGTTAAAGAACTGTTAATCTCGTTATGCAGATACATACTTTCTTTTTCCTTTTCTTCAGTTTTTTCTTTTTTTCCTTTTTGCCTTCATCCTCACTATCCGATGAGGATAAAGAACTGTCATAAGAATATGGTGCCTAGGGGAAAAAATACACATTCTCACTATTTTTTTACCTGGAAACAGAGCAAATATTCAGAATGTACTAAACATCAATACAAGGTGGAGCAATTACTGTACGTGTAGGCTTACTTACCGGGCAATCTGGAGTTTTGGTCGATTGACTCTTGTCTTCACAAAATGTCTCTGTTTCTACAGGTTCTATTTCTTCAGTGACAGATCCCAAACGACCAGGAGAGGTGGCTGCTGGCTCTTCAACACTTGCAGCTCCATAAGGAGCTATTATTGTTCATAAGGTAGGTCATAAGATTTCAACAGAAATTCAGTCAGGGTCGGGGTGAAACATTTTAAACTCTCAACATGTAGAATGATGTTAAATAGTACAACCATTTCCCTGATTTATTAAATACCATATCACCAAATTGTTCTGCAGCAAGTAAACATTTTCTCGTTTAATATGCAATCAAAATTCAAAAATGACTTTATTTCTGTATGAGAATAAATTCTGGTGCCACGCCCCTCATGACAGAAAAAAGAAACGCCCAATGACCTGTGTAACTTGATAATAAAACTGATTACTCCTGAAATAGTTGCACCTTTATAAACTTGTTGCAATTAAACAGATCATTTTTTCCTAGAGGTGTGCTAAATATAAGAGAAAAAAATGTCAATTGAATTAGCTAACCTGCAGTGCTAAGGAACTCCATTTATTTCCACCTTTCTCTGCCAAGGAAACCTCACAAACACACCCTCAGTCCAAGTTTCATAGCCAAAGTGAGTGCAAAGAACATGAATGACAGGTTATGGGATGAAATCTGACATTTCAAAACCCTTTCAAAGTAAATCAAGTTGTTATTATTTGTTATTCCAAAAAATAAAAAGTTTAAACACAGTTGATTAAAACTTTTGTTTTAATAACTAGACTCCATATATATGTTAACAACGTGGCTGGTATGTGTTCAACACGTAATGTATTTCGTGCTTGCCTTTATTTTGAAAGTTGGAAAAACGTTTACCGGTACCAACAGGTAATGCTTGTTTTACTGCACGTGAAGACAGATTGTATCTGTATGAAGCAGGAAATGCTGCGTTTCTTTACGAAACACTACTTTTTAAATTGTAAGATCTGCAAAGGGAGGTTTCTGCAAAAGTGGTTTACTCGAGTGTGCCGAATTTGGGTATTAAGATTATACTACAGGAACGCAAAAACTGAGTAGATCGTGCATAATCGTAAATACCTGAGATTGATGTTTTTTTTTAATTATGACTAAACTAGACAGTTAACATGATGAATTGTATTTTTATTATTACAGTAAAGTACAATGTATTATAGTGATATTTTGTGCATAGTTTGTGTTATTCAACTTTTAACAACTTTTAAGTCGACAAGGCCGAGAAAATCAAGTCAAACTTCACATACTTGATAATTGTAATACGATTTTCAGAGTAAAGTGTGACCATTTTAAAGACAATCCTGAATCTGGATTGATATCATCACATTATCTTTGAAACTACCAGGTATAATTCATAATATAAGTATGTACTGGAAAAGCCAATATCCGTATTTTTTCTTATCATACGTTCACGGAATTGTCATCTTATTTTGAAAGGTTAAAAAACACTACTACCGCCATTGACATCGTGTACGCGTAACTGTATTGTTATTGACAAGTTTCAATTTAACAACAATATACTTTGTTTAGTTTATTGTCTTAAGACCTCGATGATGTAACTCCCCCTGTGGCACAACCCTTAACGGATTTGACACGAAGAGCACGGTACTTTTCTATTGTATAGCGTCTTTGTTCGGAGTTTGAAAAACTTTTTCGATTGTCGTTTTAGTTGCTGGAGCAGCCTGGATCCTTCGGTCCATGGGGTTCTTTCTCCAACCTGGATGATCCACAACTATGCCGGGCCACGCGGCGGGCGTGCTGGCCGCACTGTGGTTCTGTTTTGGTCGATATAATGCCTTTGACTATTTGATGACAGATTGTGACAATGGAAAGGTGAATTTTATTTTACTGATCTTATTTTTTTGTATTAGAGATGCTTATTTTTTAATTGTGAGAATTAATTCGTTAATTTGTTTCCTGTAAAGCGAATGCTGGCACGGGATCTACCAAGTGATGCAAACTACTGGAGTTGTCCAGCTTCTGCATGGTTAGACTCCACACAGGTAACCATGGTTACTCAATATTCCAAAATCATCTCCGAGATGTATTTCTGTGTATGCTTGAGAGAACTGACAAGTGATTTACCTCAGACCACCAATCATTTTAAATTCTGAACATTTTTAAAACAATCATCCAAACTTCAATTTTGATTGGCCTACACCCAATTCTATAAATTTGATTAATAATGTAACTGTATGTCGGCTGGCCACCGGGTGTCCCCCGCCTCATGCCTGAAAGTCAAATGGGCTGTGCTCCAGCACCCCCTTTCTTATAGTTCCCGTAACTTTTTATCATCTTGAAGATAGGCACCAGTACAATTCTCCTTGTTGAAAGCCTTTTTTACATTGCTATTTAAACTGTTAAATATTTTTGTCCAATCTTTGCTTTTCCATAGAGACTCCCAAGTGTGGACACAGTGTATGATCCCGAGGTAAGGAAACAATCAAAGTAGTCCATTGTTTAATCAACATGTTGCTTTCTTTAGTGATAGCAGCAGCAAAAGGTCAGGATTGACGTTCAGTGTCCCTTCAGCAGTGGTCTTCAATTCAAAAAGTCAACATTGGCACACATGACTTTGCATCGTGAATCAAATCTTCTCAAAATTTGCATAATCTTGCATTTGTGTGTCATTTTCATTGTAAACAATACTCTTCTATTGGGATCTATCGATTATTAGTAATTAAAGGAGGCCGATAATCGATGCTTGGAGCCGATATTCAATTGCAGAACAAGTGTAAAATATGGTGGAGGATAAATGTAATAAGGAAAAATGTATATTATTGAATGTACAATTCAACTTTATTTGTATGGTGGCAAAGCAACGGATGAAATATGTTAACTTGGTGCTCTCTTGTGGTAGTTTTGAGCATTACACCTCTGCAGATTTGAAATATCCATACCTTCTACAGTGCATGCACACTGCAGTGCTTCCTGTTAGTCATTTCTGCTTGAAGTTAATTGCATGTACTTTGCAACATCACCGCTATTTTGTTTTTGATTATTTATTTGCTTTTGATTTGGTTAATTTTGATAATCGGCCAGATCACTACTATTTTGTCACGCAATTATTGTCTGTTTACTTCCACTCTATAATGTGTTGATGCCTTACTGAGCAGTTTATAATAAACCTAAAGTCATTTTTTTGACCATTTTTCTCCTAACAGCCCGCGAGGCAAGTCTGCATGAATGACCTCATTTCCTACCATCACAACATACCCAACAGGTACTCCTTTGCAAAGAAATGTTGTGATCTTAGCCTATTCTGGCAATACATTTATACACTTTTCTTCATCCTGACAAAGTCATTCATTCCGTTTTGACATATTTAAATTACTGATTTTTTTTTATACTCCTAAGTGGGTATTTGTTCAAACATTTCTTACAATTCATGCACAATTCATGACTAAAGAAAACAAATTTGTTACATTTAATGTGAAAATGCTTTGTGTTTTGCAGTGGTGCATTCAGACCAGTCAGAGCAGAGAGTGGGGAGTATTTGTACTGTCCTCCTCAAAGATGGCTTAATAACCTTCACGTGAGTTCTAGAAGCATGCTCATTATTATGCTTGAACAGTAGGACACAATTTGGGATTGCAGGGGTTTTATTTTTTTTATTTATATTTAGCAACATACTTTCCTAGCCTTGTGCTATTACAGAATAGTTTTTGCTTTGACAAAAAGATTAGATTGTATCATACATCCAAAAGATAAACTGTAAGAAGTGATAATTCCATATTTTCACATTTATGTTTGCTTTGGGTTTCCCAGAATGGAGCTGCTGTATTGCTTTACCATCCCTGCGCAGCCTTAAGCGAACGTCCGCTTTTATCCACCTTGGCCCACTCTTGTCTGCACGACTACATTATCAGCCCTCACCCGCAACTCAACAAATCCCGGGTGAGTGAAAACATTACCATCTGAAAGAACAAGGGGAAAAAAACACCATTTATTCCACAGTTGCTATACAGCAGGTGGTTACCAACTCTGATCGTAGTAATTTGTTTTCTATATCTTCCTCCTCAAACTCTGAATCATATGATCAACTCCTCAGTAATCTCCCAAGAAGCCTGATAGCAATCCCAATCAATGTTCACTTTAAAACTGCGCCCGTGCACAATTGCCCACTACCTTCGTCTTCTCTGCGCAGCAGCAATCATATGGCGCGCAGTAAATAAAATCCCAATTTGTATTTTTTATTTTATTTTTTAATTTTTTTTACCCCCTTCCCCATAATGGCACCATTTACGTGGCAGCCAGTGGCAGTAGCTCTGTCCACTCTTATGTTTTTCGTGTTTTACATGAAAAAATAGTGAACATTGACATGCACCTGCTTATGGCAGGTGTGATACTGGTGTGCCCATAGCGAGCAATGATGATGATGTCGCTCACACTGGTACTCAGTGCGCTCAAGGCCCAGACCAACGAAAAATTAGCGGGAACATTGATCCCAATTATTCAATTTACATGTGTTGGAGAATGGACATATGGTAGACAGACTGGATATGTGCCCTTGTAGACCAGCATTGGTGACCCCTGCGATACAATATTGGATTAATTCTTACTGTTAGCTGTTTTCAAGCCAGCCTTTTTAAGAGTATTTTAACCATTCTTTTTTTCTAGACTCGTGTTCTATAATCATATGTAAGCCAACTCTCCCAATTAGGCTTGCTTCTTTCCAACATTTGGAAAACATAATGTGAGGATTGAAACGGATGTACATATGTGTTCAGCCAGTAGCTTTGGTGTCTTGGGGGAGAACTTTGGAGCTTTCCACTGCGGCCTCTTCAGAAATTTGTGATTGGCTGGAGAGCATGATGACCTCAAACATTTGGAAAACTGGCAAGTACAACTTTTTGTTGACACAAGCAGCAAAGCAAGATGGACAGAAACACCAAACGCAAAAGGGACATCGCAGTGAACCCAAGGTTTGACTTTGCAATGTTTATCTTTTTGTTTTTAAATTCCTTCATGTGTTATTACATTTGCAAAGTCATTATTTAATGTCACGTATAAAACATGCCCTACTTACGTGGAAAAATATGAGATCGGGACACTCCGACTATTAACCTGTCCACTTATACAACTGCCTATCCACACATATTCACGTAATTTTATTCAGAGTTATGTCAGTGTTGGATCACACTTCATTAAATTTCCATATGAACAAATACACACAAAAAATTGAAGGTTAATTTGTTAAAAAAATACAATCTGCATTTTTTATGGATTTCTTTACCTCATTACATGGCGTCAACCTATTTTGGTTCTGTGATATCTTCCAAAATTGACCTTATTATTCAGATATAATGCAACTTCGTATTTATAAATCTATATTTGAAAGCTGTTTTTTTCCAAATTCACAGGAGTCTGTGAGGAAATGCTGTGAGCAGATCATCTCATTGTGGGTGGAAGGGGTGAAAGAAGAGAAGAAAGGTTCCCTACTAAAGAACAGAAATAGTGAAGATCTGCAGAGACAGGAAAGGGCTCTCATTCCACCTAAACAGGATGGCGGGAAAGCAAACCGAACTTCTCACTTGACAAAACTGGAAATGAAAACCATCCCAGGAAACAGCAATACTCGTGGGGCAACGACACCTTCAACTCTTCAAAACATCCCAAATCAGAAGTTTTCATTCCGGCCGCCAACCTTTTTAAAAACTACTCCACTCAAAGGGTCGGAAGTAAAACTGAGAAAATCTGCTGTACGTGCACATGCACCAGGAAATTTATTAGATGTTCGAGAAAGAGAGTTGGCACAAGAAGGTGATATAGACTCGTTAAAGGAGCAAGACCAATATGGAGCGGCAAATCGCTCCCGCCTAGAGCTGGAAAGTAACGTGGCAAACAGCGACAACTGTGGCAGCTGCACGCCGGGACATCAGTGCCATTGTGTCAAAGAGTCCAAAGATGGAGCCAAGCTCATGAATGGCGACTTGCCGAGGCTTTCCAGATCGAATGAAGCGGTGTGGGCAGCGGCTGCGCTGGGCTTTCTGATGGTTCTCCTCACGCTTTCAGTGCTACACACACGCCTGTACCGCCATTGGAGGACCATGCCGAGTCTGTACTGGCATGATTCACAGCAAGATTATGACAGAGTGGCAGGTTGGTAACTACTTGGTACACAAAAGAAAACCCTATGTGCTCATTGGAGTGAACAAATATTTCAAAGTTATGAGATTGATAGAGACTATACAGAGTGTGTGGTGGTAGTTAGTGAAAGAAAAAAAAGTAAAAGTAGAATACATTTTGCCAACTTGTCAATTGGTGCAATTGGATTTCGAGTTGTCCCTAATGGTTGTCTGTTGGATTTTTTAACAGTACTATAAGATAATTTTTCGATTGTGTGTGTGTCTTATTTTTCAGATGTTATTCAAAGAAGGCTACAAATTGCAAAAAGGAGGCGGAAGAGAGGCCGAAGACAAGAGTGTGTTCTCCTTCCCAGCTCCTCAAGTTCAGATGAATTCATGTAAATGAAGGAATCATGGTACTTAAAGACTTAGTGAAGTCGGGATTATGGTGTATAATATTTGAACCTTTTTATGTTGTGTTTTAAACATGCAACCATGATCATGCACAGTGTTGGGATGTTATTTTCTTTTTTTCTGAAAGATCTGGTGAAACAAGTGATAACAAAAATATAGGCAAGACATTATTCAATCTTCCATGACCAGTTCTCTTTATTGGATTGAGAAAAGGTGAGATTCTCGTTATTATGACTCCATTTTTAAAGCATCCAATGCCTCCACACAAAGTGGGCGTTAACCTAAACATGTGTTGAGGTAAAAAAACTCAAGATATAACACCTTTCTTTCAACTGAATGATTACAAAGGTAACTGTAGTCACTTGGTGGTGCAGAGGTTAGATCACTGGACTCCCGTCTGGGAGACCTGGGTTCGATTCCTGCTGTCAGCACACATTTTCACTTAGTTGTTTGTGTGTACTTCTTGTCAAGACACTCAAATGATTACTAGGGAAAATG